>NC_141697.1:435880437-435882937 GCF_964263255.1 Lissotriton vulgaris
ATGTTTTTAATGACATTGTGGTGACCCAAGTCAAAAAATTAAACACTAAAATTCAATCTATACAAAGGAAAAGATCGAGTGAAGAAATCAAATATGGGCTACTGATGGACAAACTGAAGAAGGATAATCAGGTGGTAATAAGGAACTCTGACAAGGGAGGAAACATCGTGTTGTGGCCTCTCAAACAATACCTGACAGAAGCCAACAGTCAGCTAAGTGATATCCAATGTTACCACCACAGTTCGCCCATCAGTTACAAACACATGCAGGATGATTTAAACAGCAAACTTCTGGCGTGGAAAAGCCTGGGGTTACTAAATATGGAGGAATTTAAGTTTCTAAAAAAAGAACACCCTAGGACTCCTGTCATTTATTTTGTACCCAAGGTACATAAGGACAGGGAAAACCCGCCAGGAAGACCAATTATTGCAGCATGTGATGGCCCCTTGGAAAATCTGTCCCAATACATAGACTTCTTCGTGCAAGAACATGTGCGAGGATTAGGGTCATATGTGAGAGACACGGGAGATTTCTTATTGAAAATTGGACAAGTGGAATAGCAAGAGGGTTACCACTTAATAACTCTTGATGTGTCATCGTTATACACATGTATTAGAAATTCAGATGGACTAAAGGCGGTGGAATATTTCCTTGCCAAAAGGCCCATAGAGTATACACAGCACAACAAAATGCTTATGGATATGTTAATCTTTTGCTTGGAACACAATTTATTTCTGTTTAACAAATACATGTTTCGCCAGGTACAGGGGGTAACCATGGGGGCCAGCTTCTCCCCAAGCTATGCCTGTCTCTTTATGGGATGGTGGGAGGAGCTGGTCCTTAATAAGCAATACCAAGACATATGTAGGACCAATATAGTATCCTGGCTAAGATACATTGATGACTTGTTAATAGTTTGGAACGGTACATTTGACGAAGCAGAATCATTTATCAAGTGTATAAATGACAACAATGTAAATATTAAATTTACTTCTTATATCAGTAGTCATCAGGTACCTTTCCTAGATGTCCAAGTGAACATTAAACAAGCAAAGATTAATACTACCCTATACAGAAAAGAAACAGCAGGCAACACGTTGTTACATGCAACAAGCAGCCACCCAAAACATCTTATACAAAGCACCCCCTACGGGGAGATGCTCAGCCTGCGCAGAATATGCAGTGAGGAGGGGGAACTACAGAAACACCAGCAAGAGAGTAAAACGGTTTCTAGATCGTGGCTATAGAGCCAAAACCATTGACACAGCGATCAGAAAATCTAGATTGCAGTCCAGGGCAGACCTATTGGAGGCTATAGAAACCACTCAAAACAAAGAGAAGGCAAATACAGAGGCAACAGACAACACGTCCAGACTTATAATCACCTATAGCCGACAGCATAGGGAATTGCGTAAAATTATACATCAGAATTGGCACATACTAAAGGATGACCCAGTAATAGGCACAAGTCTCCCCCAACACCCTGCAATATCCTACAGGAAGGCCACATCTATGGCCGATGTCCTAGTTAAAAGCAGCCCAGAATACAAAGAGAACACGGGATGGTCACTAGCCCGAAAGGGGTTTTACAAATGTTCGAGTTGCAAGGCCTGCACACATGGGGTCAATACAACCACATACCAGACTGCATTTAATTTAATTCCCCAGACAATTAGGTATCACCTCACCTGCAAAATTGAGTATGTAGTTTACGTCCTACAATGCAGTTGCAATCTTACGTATGTAGAAAGTACAAAACTACCTTGCCACAAGAGTGCAGTGCTGCAACATATTAGGGCAATTAATAACAATGACCCATGTTATCCTGTTGCACGACACTTTCAGGAAACTCATGGGGGCAACCCCAAAGAACTGAGGTATTTCCTTATAGATACCGTTCCCCCACAGAGAAGAGGTGGGGACAGGGAAGGTTTACTTAGAAGATTAGAGACTCACTATATATTAACACTGGATACTAAGCAACCGAAAGGGTTGAACATGAGTGAGGACTTATATACTTACCTGGATTAACTGTGTACAATCTATATTCAGAACATGTGTATAATAGATACTGAATTATCCATCTTTATATATATCTGTTCCCAAGCATGCAGCTGTTAAGTACATCAAGTATCAGTATGAAATTGACAATTACAAAACATATATGGAAATAGCCCTTTTTATATATGGCAAACTATTTTTTAACTTTCACATCTATATTTATATTTGTACAGTTTAAGCCCCCCTTTTTTACAAAAGTGAAAGGGCTTTTTCAACACAATGAATGTTATGATCGTTTTTATAGGATATTTATGATGGTTTTTAGGTATTTATGAATGAATGAATTATAGTATTTTCAAGATCCAAGAAAGGAATAATTCATTGTGGGAATCATTCATGACAATAATAAACAACATCCACATATACACATACATATCCCATGATCTAAAACTGTCTTTCAAATGAACTGTTATAAAGCAATTAGAACTTTGGATAACTG
>NC_141697.1:435887937-435890437 GCF_964263255.1 Lissotriton vulgaris
GGCTCCAAGGAAACACTACACACGCGGGCTTCACTACGCATGCACAGGGGGTCCTCACATGGGTAAACCCGAGAGCCAGATTGCACCTCACATTACTGTGCGCTGACCCGGAGGGAAGGTTTGTGTTGAGCAGATGTGTGGGTAAGGGGCACGATTTCGTGGTCATGAATGTATACGGCCCCAACTATGACTCACCTGACTTTTATGCTGCTGTGGCTGGACGTTGTGCGGAGTTGAATTCCACCAAGATGTTATGGGGGGGAGATTTCAACTTGATCTTCGATACTGATCTGGACAGATCAGCGGGTCCGCCCAGACGTCCGGCAGCAGCGGCCTTGCAGATGCAGGCAGAGATGATTCGCCTGGGGCTGGTGGACGTCTGGAGGGAGAGGCACAGGGACAAGGGGGGCTACACCCACTACTCCGCTTACCACGATATCCACACCAGGATAGACTACTGGATGGCCACACATGCCCTTCTAGAGATGGTCCAAGGATGTGAGGTGTTACCCCGCACGCTGTCCGACCACTCCCCGCTACTGTTGACACTTAGTGCCCCCAAACTAAGGATCCAACCATTCACGTCTCGTTTCCCCCCGTATTCATTGCTGGACGAGACATTCCGGGGTGACCTAGGTGAGGAAATAGACAATTACTTTGAAACGAATATTGGATCGGTAGACAGTTTTCGCACGGTGTGGGAGGCGTTCAAAGTCTTCATTCGGGGGGTGGCCATGACTAAACACTCCGGTGTTCTGAAAACCATTAGACAGCGACTGACCCACTTAGAGGGGCAAATTGCTGAAATAGGGAGGCAACAAGTGGCAGGCATAATAACTGAGGGAGCTGGGAACCTGCAGGAGCTTCTGAAGGAATTTCATGATGAGGCAGACAGAGAGGTCCGTCACCTGGGCAAGTATGCAACAGCACGTGTGTACGGGGAGGGGGAGCGACCTGGCTCACTCCTGAAAACTCATGAAAGGGGCCAGGAGACGACAAGTGGTCACAGAGTTACAATCGGGTGCAGGTGACATGCTCACGCAGGAGGGGGAGATACTCTCTGAGTTCAGGAACTTTTATGCGGACTTGTATACCACCAAAATATCTGGGGTAGAAGACCAAATCGATCATTACTTAAGCTACATCAAAATGCCGTTCCTCGAGGACTGGCAGAGAGATTTCCTTAGATCCCCAATACAACAGGATGAGATCTCGGACGCTCTAGAAGGCATGAGGTCTGACAGTGCCCCCGGGGCGGACGGCTTGACCGTCAGTTTTTACAAAGCATTTAAAGATAAGCTTATACCACACCTATCATCACTATTTGATGATATCTGCGAGGAAGGCACCATGCCGCTCTCCATGAGAGGCCATCATCGTAACAATACTAAAACCGGGTAAGCCACACACTCAAGCAAGTTCTTACCACCCACTGTCACTCCTGAATGTGGATTCCAAGCTGTACGCAAAGGTGTTGGCAGCCCGACTGGCGATGGTCTCCCCTGAACTGGTAGCTCCAGAACAGGCCGGCTTTATTCCGTCACCTAACCTCACATACAACATACGAACGGTGATGGGGGCCATCCAGCATACCCGGCAGGACTCCAAGGCCATTGCGGTATTTCTCGATATGGAGAAAGCCTTTGATTCTGTGGAGTGGCTGTTTCTAAGCAGGGTCCTTAAGAAACTGGGCCTGGGCGACCTCTTTTTACAACTTCTGGGGGCGCTTTATTACAGGCCCACGACCCGAATCCGCTTGGGCGACACGGTCTCGGAACCGTTTGAGATCAGCAGGGGCACAAGGCAGGGCTGTCCACTCTCCCCACTACTTTACGCCCTGGTGGCGGAACCCTTGGCCTGTGCAATCAGAGAGTACCACTCCTATGAGGCTATTAATTACCCCACTTACAAGATAGGGATATCGACTTACGCAGACGACACCTTACTTTATGTAAGAGACCCGGCTAACAACCTCTCCTCAGTCCTGAGGGAAGTGGTGCGCTTCGGAGCCTTATCCGGGCTGCGAGTGAACTGGCCCAAATCAGTGGCGTTCCCCCTCACTCCTGTTACCGCTCCCTTTGACATGGACTACCCGCTCCAATGGTCGACAGACCCGATACGCTACTTAGGAATCATGCTTCATACTGACCCTGAGGTCATGATTAGAGAGAATTATGGAGTGGCTTATACTAAGCTGTCCGATGATGTTGAGGTTTGGTGCAAGCTACCATTATCCCTGATTGGACGAATTGCCATAATGAAAATGGTGGTTCTTCCCCGGTTCCTGTTCCTCTTCAATAACATCCCAGTCGTGTTATCAAAGACCTTCTTTGCCACCTTAACTAAACTCCTCATTCGCCTAGCCTGGGGTGGCAAGCAACCCAGAGTGAAATGGGAGACTCTCAAGCTGCCGTATGAACAGGGGGGACTAGCAGCGCCAGATATGGAACGATACTATAGAGTCGCGCAAGCGGCCCATCTCAACACGTGGATACACGGT
>NC_141697.1:435895437-436050437 GCF_964263255.1 Lissotriton vulgaris
AGAAGGGGTCTACCTTGCCCCCTTTCCTTCATTTCCCCCTTTGTTTTGGCCTCCTCTTGTCTCTCGATCCTACCGAGAGACAAGATGGCGGCCGCTCCGGACTGTTTAGAATGTTGACAGACACCGGAGAGCCAATCAGCTTCGCATCGCAAAGTTCCGTTACGCGAAAAGTACGCGAACCGGAGTGCTGCCCGGAGCGCTGTTACAGATATATATCTTTTTTTGAACGTTAATTTCTCAAAATCCACTGGAGCACATATATTGAGACCTAGCAAAGGCACATCGGGCTAACAGTCCCTACAATTTTGCCAAGTTTCGTGCAAATCCATTCAGCCGTTCGAGCTAAAAGTGAGGCCAACCGCCCTATGGAATAATGAATGGGAAAAACGCGTTTTGGGACCCCCCTTTTTTCTCGGCCCCCCCTTGACGACCCCCCCCAAATTTTCAGGGGCTGCTCAGAAACAAAATGTGCCATTTTCCTGAAAATTTCAGCCAATTCCGTCCTCAAACGCCAAAGTTATTAGACATAGAATTTTCAAAAGTCCCATAGGAAAAAAATCCTAACTATATATACCTACTGGCTATCGCCAGTAGGTAATGTATGTATGTGTATATATATATGTATGTATGTGTATGTGTATATATATATATATATATATATATATGTATGTACGTGTATGTATATATATATATATATATATATGTATGTGTATATATATATGTATGTGTATATATATATGTATGTGTATATATATATGTATGTGTATATATATATGTATGTGTATATATGTATGTATGTGTATATATGTATGTATGTGTATATATGTATGTATGTGTATATATGTATGTATGTGTATATATATGTATGTGTATATATATGTATGTATATGTATGTATGTATGTGTATATATATGTATGTGTATATATATGTATGTATGTGTATATATATGTATGTATGTGTATGTATGTGTATGTATGTATGTATGTGTGTGTATATATGTATGTATGTGTATATATATGTATGTATGTGTGTGTATATATGTGCCGCTCGTGTGGAGTATTTGCCCTGCTGACCTGCTCGCCACTGTCCTGGCTGGGAGCCAACGTCTGCTTGCCTGGGGAGACACCGCCTGAGAGTCCGGCCGCAGTGGAGGTGAGAGGCGCAGGCGAGCGGGACTGCGAGGACCAGCATTCCATTGGTCATCGTCAGCTGGTTCCTCTTCCCGCCGCGCCGCGCCCCCTCCCAGTGCCGCGCCCCCCCGCCTGAGCCACTACTTAACTCCTCGCGGCCCCCGCTCCGCGGGAGCCGCTCGTGTGGAGTATTTGCCCTGCTGACCTGCTCGCCACTGTCCTGGCTGGGAGCCAACGTCTGCTTGCCTGGGGAGACACCGCCTGAGAGTCCGGCCGCAGTGGAGGTGAGAGGCGCAGGCGAGCGGGACTGCGAGGACCAGCATTCCATTGGTCATCGTCAGCTGGTTCCTCTTCCCGCCGCGCCGCGCCCCCTCCCAGTGCCACGCCCCCTTGTCATATTTAGGTGGACTTGCCCGCGCGCATCGCGGGACGCGCGCGGGGCGGCCACCGGGGCGAAGACCGGGCAAAGAGCGGGCCGTTCTAGGCCGTTAGAGGCCGGCAGAGACCGGACCGGGCCACCCCTCTGACGCCTTGGGTCTTCTACACCTCCCCCTACTCATTCCAGCATGGCGACCAGATCCTCACGAAGCAAGTCTGCCCAACAAGGTACAAGCACTATGGACAAATTTTTCCCAAAGACGAGTAACCTAGCTAGTAAATGCTCATCAATCCCTGAGGCCCACCTTCCGATGGGCCCGGAAAGTGTGTTTCTGGACCAGGGGGACACCTTTTCCACAGAGGCGAGTACACCGCTCACACTGGATGCCTCCCACATGTCACTAATGGACAGTATTGATCAGACGATTGAGTCGGTCCTTCAGCAATTAAGAACCCCCTTGAGGCAGAGGGACAGGAACTCCCCCCGGCTATCTGGGATCTCTGATCACACTACCATCCAGGATAGCAGAGAAACAGTCCTACAAGACGCAGGTCAGGCTGACCTACCCATAGATGCTGTGGGTAGCATAGTACAGCACCCCCCCAAAAGGAAAAGGGTTAGGAAGGCAAAGAAGGCGAAGAGGGCCAAAGTGGACACAGTAGAGCTGAATCAGACTGACAGTATAGACATTTCTGCCTCTCCTGACCTTAATTTATCAGGGTCCAGGCCGACTTGTATGGACTCTCCAGCTCCTGCTTCCCTACCCTCGCACACGGGTCCTTTCATTTTTGGTGGGTCAACTTCTACTTCTACCAGCACTGACTCCTTAGTTATAACACTCACTGCCATTATGAGGGATTTGTTAACTCCCATTGCAGCTAAACTGGACGCCATAGAGTTCAGATTGAAGGCCCTGGAAAGCACTCACCCAAGGAAAAGCCCCGGGACAGATAGAAATACGACCAATCCCACTCCAGTCCCCCGGGCCTCCTTGGTGAATAGCCTACGGTCCGGTACACCGTCACTGGGGGCTAATGCGGTACTGCCGGGCACGGCCGGGGCGCCTGGTTCCCAGGCGCCCCCCTTGTTGCCCTCGGTGCCCAGGCCCCCTGTTCCGGCCCCAAGGAGATCGAAGCAACCCCCAGCGCCACAGACTGGGGGAGCCGAGATCCCTACAATTGGCACTACTGATGGTCCTGCCCCCCAATGTGATAGGCGTAGGGTGGTCAACCTGCCCCCAGAAGCGGTCCCTTACACGGTAATCATGGTGGGAGTACCTGAGCTAACTGGCGACATGAGGGAGCCCCAAGACTCGTTACGTAACAAAGTAATAAGCTGGCTTAGCATCAACAGACCGCTGCCCCCTAACCTGAAAGGCGAGGTCCTGATGGCTAGGAGGATCCCTTGGATTGGTTACACCCCAAAGAACAAGGCTGGGGACTGCATCATCATAAGCTTTAAAAGCCCCCACGTAGCCAATTATATTTCTAATTGGCTTGCTAGGCCTGACAAGTCCAATATAGAACTAGTCCCCCTCTCGTACTTCTACCCAAATGCAAACAGCACAGAGGCAAGGGGGGAGAAGGGGTGGACTAGGGTGGGCTATGCTGTGGATGGCTCACGCTACAGACCAAGGCACCACCCCTCGCACGCCCAGGCAAGTTTTATACATTACAATAGATTCTCCTGCCTAGACCAGGTCGACTGACTACATATCAGTGGTACCCCGTCAGGCTCGGGAAAGATGGTAGATGAGGTTCTTAGGGGGGCGGGTGAGAGCAGAACCCCTGTAGCTGAACCTGGATCCCTGGTCAATGCTAAGGGCAAAGAGCAAAGCCGGGTGGGAATGACTGCAGCCCCCGCAACAGAACACGCTCCACCTAACAGCGGTGATTGCTTGGGCTTACAGGGGACTTCTTACAACGCTGGGACTGGCCACATCCCACAACCCGGGGGGGTCGAGCTGGCTGGCCCACCTACCGGTGTGCCAGGAATCCTCCCATCTACCGACTATATGCAATCCCCTACTGAGGGTCAAGGCGCTCTACCCATAGATCAGGGACTGAGAATTGTTTCTTGGAATGTAGCGGGCATTGCAAATAAGGAAGGCACACCGGAGTGGGACCAGCTACTGGCCAGTAGCGACATCCTACTCCTTCAAGAAACTTGGGCACGGGACACTGTAACCAGGAATGGGTTTGACATATTTGAGATTCCTGCCAAATGGGGCGGGAGGGGGAGGCTGTCGGGCGGGCTGGCGATCTGGATCGCGAGTCACACTGGATGTCAGGCGGAACAGGTACTTACGTCCTCGCAGGACATCCAGTGTGTTCGGCTCACATGGCCTGGCAAACCACCATGGGCCATTGTGAATGTCTACTCTCGGCCGGTTGCTGCGCCTGACGAATCCCCCACCCTAAACGACCTCTCCTCCTTCCTGGGGCAGTTGCCGGGAGATTCCAAGGTGGTGCTTGGAGGAGACTTCAATTGCCACTTTGAACCCCTGGAGGGCATGTCGGAGGGTGCCCTCACGGCTGAAGACGATTATTGGGGAGTCCCACCATCGTCCTCCCCTTATCCTAAAGCCTGGTCCCCCCTTGTAATACAACTCATGTCCCTTACCCTGAACTACGCACTGAGGGCTTGTAATGGGCGCACCATCTCCGATACACCCTCAGTGTGTACCTTTAATAGGAAGGGTCATGAGTCGAGGCTAGATTACATCATGGTGGATATCTCACTTTGGCCTAAGGTCCACGATTTTAGGGTAATAAACAGGTCGGATAGCGATCATAACGCCCTGTGCTTAAATATCCAGTGGCCTCCCCATGCAGTGGGAAAAGTGGTAGAAAACTCTGGGGGAGAGGAGGGGGATTTGGTCCTCAAAACCAGCAGGCGACGGGTTAAGTGGGGAAAACTGGTGACCTCATAAGAGGCCATTAGTAAACTATACGGGCTGGCAATCCTAAGGTTTATGGAGGTGGATGCACTGCTAAACGCACCAAGAACCCCGGAATATAATGAGAAGCTGGGTGACATCCACCAGGGTCTTGTAAGAGATTTGGCTGAGGTATTCCACCCGCTGGTGCCAAATAGAAAGAAAAAGACCCGTGTTCCCACGTGGTATACCTCCTCTTGTAGGGCAGCAAAGTCTGAGCTCATTGCTGCAATAAAAGAGGGGTCAAGCAAGGCCGAGGTGCGCGCCCATAGGAAACACTACAAAACAGTGATGGTGTCTGCCAGGACTGACTGGGACTGGAACCACTGGCACGATCTTTGTGATGCCCTAAAAGTTAGGGACTCTCGTAAATTCTGGGCTCTTGTTAACAATGGCACAGGGGAACTTAAGAACGCAGTAGAACCAAATATTGCCCCTGAGGTCTGGGAGGCCCATTTTGGGGAACTCTATAAAGAAACCAATCCTTGTCCTGTTACAGCTCTGGATGCGCTCTCTGGTATGCAGGACAGCGAATGGGAATTATCCCTGGGGGAAGTGGAGGCAGCCCTGAAGCAACTACCACCGGGGAAGGCGCCGGGTCTAGACAGGCTACCGGGGGATTTGTTTAGGCACCACCTGGACATCTGGGGCCCATACCTTCTTGTTCTTTTTAATGCCATCATAGGAGGTATGCCAATCCCCGGGTCGTGGCTGGGGGCAGAGATTGTTCCGATCCACAAGAAGGGATCTACTCTGCTCCCCGCCAATTACAGGCCCATTAGCCTAATAGATGTCCCCCAGAAGCTTTTTGCGCGCCTCATTCTTAATCACCTCTTGGATTGGGTGGAGGAAAATGACATCATGACCCCCCTTCAGGCTGGCTTCAGAAAGAACACCTCGACCATGGACCAGATCTTCCGCCTTCTCCTCCTATACTGGAAGACTGTCACCATAGAGGGCGGAAGACTGTACATGGTCTTCGTGGATCTGAGGTCAGCCTTCGACCTAGTCCCTAGAGGGAAACTTTGGGAGGTCTTGCATCAATTAGGAGTGCCCCCACACCTTCTTAGTACCATCATCAGGCTTCACGAGAACAACTATGCCCAAGTAAGGTGTGGGAGGGATGGTAAGCTCTCGGGCAAATTCCCTGTCCTCAGAGGAGTCAGACAGGGCTGTGTCTTGGCGCCAACCCTTTTCTGCCTGTTCATTAACAGTGTCATTCAACATCTTGACACTGTTGAGGACAATGATGCCCCGGTTTTGGCAGGCAGGAGGGTTCCGGCAATCATGTTTGCTGATGATACCCTCCTGCTTTCCAAATCCCCCATGGGGATTCAGAGGATTGTAAATGGCTTTGGCCTTTTCTGTCAGCAACATGGGTTGGAGGTCAACACAGAAAAGACTAAGTTTATGATCTTTAATCCCCCAGCCAGAACCAGACCCAACCCAAAACTGGGGGAAGTTAGCCTTGAGAGGGTCTCGACCTTTGTCTACCTGGGGGTAACTCTACAAGAAAACCTGGCCTGGGACTCCCAGATAGCGAGATCAAGGTTGAAGCTATCCCAGCTAGCGGGCGCACTCCTGAAGGTGGCAAATAAATCCACCTTTAAGCCTGTAAGCCCGGCTATCGAAACCTATAGAACTCAAGCGAAGGCAGCAGCCATGTATGGCAGCGAGCTGTGGGGCTTCAAAGCAGGGAAGGCACTGCTAGCGGTGGAAAATACATTTTTGAGACGCCTGCTTGCTCTCCCCCAGGGAACGCCACTGCTCCCCCTAAGATTGGATTTGGGCTTGCACTCCATCGCTGAAGATCTTTTATCTAAACCCGTGAAGTTCTGGCATCGGATATGGTCCACCGAGGAACTACATCATTATAGGCAGGACCTTATCCATGTACTGAGGTTGAATGGCAGTAACAAAATCCCCTGGCTGGCTTTTATTAAATCAGAACTGTCCAGTTTGAATTTGCCAGACCTCTGGGACGATCCAGTTCAGGGTTGTCAAAGGATCACACGCAAAACTCTTGCCCAGCTGTACAAAAACAAAAATTTGGCTGATATGGAGAATGCTCACAGCACCGGCACCCTTACGAGTTGTTTTATGGAGTCCAAAAATTCTTACCTCTTTGAACCTTTTATGGATTTTATCTTTCCTTTGTTGGCGAGGAAATTGTTCCTGCAATGGAGGTTTGGCACACTTCCCACTAAAGTATTTACACACAAATGGCGCCCTGGGGGTGACAAACTTTGTCCTTGCTGTAAAACCAAGAACGAAGATGATTTGCACATAATGTTCGTCTGCCACGCATACCGGAATCCCAGGAAGCGTTGGATTGCTCCGCTGTGTCGGAACCTGGGTTTTCGTGAATACCTTCAAGCATACAGGGTTATGAAAACCAATACCCTGGGACATATTGTTTTTGCGGTGTCAAAATTTCTAATGGCAGCTTGGTTAATAAGGAAAAAAATGTCCCCCTGAATTGGTGCCTTACCCCATGCAGATCCTCTAGCCTTTTATATGTAAATACTTCTGTAATATATGAATCCCATTTTACTGTGTCTATGTATTATATTTTACTGTATCTTTTATGGCCCATTGTGGCCGAAATAAAGAATTTTTGGATTGGATTGGATTGGTATATCAGTTTTTTAACGTCTTTATTTCGATATTTCTTCATAAAAGACAAGCATAATAATACAAGACAATACAACAAGAATATACAAATTTTAAACAGACAAAGAATTTGTTTAAAAAACTCAATTAAATGTACATAAGAAGACGTCCATAAAAAGATTAAAACAAGTATATAAAAAACAAACATTACATTAGTACTGCCCAAGTAAGATAGATAGGCTATGGCAGGCTATTTTAATTTTTCAGCTTGAAGTGCTACGAACATACCTTGTTCTAATTAGCCAGGCCCACCCGAGAAATTTTGCCAGCCCTATGGATAGCCATTCGGCTGTGTTGTATCTCAGGATGATCAGTGCTTCCCTACTCGCCCGGGTGTTAAATCTTTTACATATTGGCAACAGCCACTTATGGCGTGGTTCGTGGTAAGCAGTACATACAAATAGAAAATGACCTATGGATTCTTTGCTTTCAGAACAGGGACTAGATGTGGACTCTGAGTTCTGCCATCCACTAGTAAAATCCCTTAGTGGCAAAGTACCTATACGAAACTGATGATAAAGTTTCCTGTCTAAACTTTTTAGGATAATGTCCCAATAGGTCTCTGTATGTGGAACTACTTTGTGAATCAGAAACAAGCCTGTCAGGTTAGGTTTCTCCGAGAGCACAACATGTTCTCCTTTAACCATGGACCAGAAGAGAAGTTTAAAATCTTTCTTTGACGGGAAGATGAGAGTACCCGGCTCGGACCAGAGCGAATAAAGACCCATTCTAGTAAGAGTATTCTTGATAGATTTAAACCAGGGTATATCCCCTGCCCCTTGTTGTGCTCTTACATCCTGTATCTCTTGGGCAAACATGGCAAGTTCCGGGGTAGACCATATGCGTCTCCATAACTCCACCATCCTATATTGGGCTTGATGTTTAATGGAATAAAAGCCCATATCCAGCATGAGTGGTAATGCTGGCGTGGAAGGAGGGAGACTGACTAAGTTGCGAAAGAATTTGTTCTGGATCCTATCTAGAACAGCCAAATCCGCACTCCCCCATATGTCAGCCCCGTAAAGTATGGCAGTACTAATTTTGGCGCTATAAATTTTAAGCGCAGGTAAAACTCTTTTGGTCAAGGAACAACGTTGCTTTTTCACTAAGTAACCAGATAAACGAGCACATTTTAGACTAAGTGCCGCTATTTGTTCTTTCCAGCGTAACCTATAATCTATTGCAACACCTAAGTATGTCATAACCTCAACCTGTTCTAGGCTAGACCCATTCATCGTTACATGATCCCTCAGCGGTTTGTTTTTTGTCAGGACCATGAACTTGGTTTTAGAAACATTAATTTCGAGGTCATTTTCATTGCAAAAGTCCACAAATTTATTAATAGCCACCTGAAGACCCATCTGAGTTTTAGCTAGAATTAGGGTGTCGTCAGCGAAGATTAAAAGGGGAAATTTGGTCCCACCCAGTGTTGGTGCATCTGTCGGGGTAGCTGAGAGGAACTTGACCACCTGGTTGATGAAAAGTATGAATAGGGTAGGGGCCAGGACACAGCCCTGTCTCACTCCACGGGTCACAGGGAAGGAGTCCGTTACCTGACCCTGACGACCCCACCTAACTCTGGCGAAGTTTTCTTCATGCATCCTGATTGTAAGTTCTAGAAGGGCAGTAGGAACACCCATTCTCCTTAAAGCTGCCCACATCTTTCCTCTGGGGACCAAATCAAACGCAGATTTGAGATCCACAAACGCTGCGAATATAGTGCCTCCTCTTAAGAACACAGTCTTCCAGTAGATCATAGCGAATCTAAGTATTTGGTCAACTGTGCTGATATTAGCCCTGAAGCCAGCCTGCAATGGGGACAGGATGTCGACTTCTGTCATCCAGTGCTGGATTCTGCCTAGCAGCATTCTGGCGATTACCTTTTGTAGGGCGTCGATAAGGCTGATGGGTCGATAGTTTCCCGCATCAGTCCTATCCCCTTTTTTATACACGGGTAGTATCTCCGCCCCTTTCCACGAATCTGGTATTCTAACCCCTCTAGCTATGGCATTCGCTAAGATGGTTATATAAGGGACCCAGTGAACTTGAACATACTTAAAAAGGTCCGCAGGGACACAGTCCATTCCAGGAGCTTTTCCATTCTGCACTTGTTTTAAAGCTTTAATAGCTTCCATTTCAGTGAAGACAATCTGATCATGTGAGGGTACCACAGTCGGAACACTGGTATCTTCCCTAGTGTTAAGGGAGATCCGTTCCGTGTTCCTAAACTGTGCCGAGTAATGCTTGACCCATTTCTCAGCAGGGACGTAATTGACAGGTACTTGCTGGTCCCCAGTCCCTTCCCATTTCACAACCTCCCAGAATTTTTGTTGGTTAGTGGAAGTACTGGCCTTATATAAGTCTAACCAACGTTGTTCATCCCAGTTTATTTTTGCCTGCTTAAGCACCTTCTTGTAATTGACCCTTTCTTGTTTAATATCAATAGTTAAGATTTAATAGCAGCTATCAGGGAGCTATGGGCAAGGCGGCAAGTCTTATTATACCATTTCGCTCCTGTTTGAACCGAGCCATTTTCCCTTCTTTTTACTGGTTCAATAAAAAAAGTTTTAATTTTGTTAAAAAGGGACTCATGAATCATCCCAATTTGTTCCAGTGATGTACCTTCGTTTAATATGGGCGCCATCAGATTCGTAGCTGCGAATACCTCATTTGAAATCTTATCAATAATGGTGGGATTATCCAAAAACCTAGCCCAACGTACCCTTCTGCAATCGTTCGTAAGAACAGCCTCGGCAGTAACAAAATTGGTTACAGTATCTGTATGTGGATCACCATTTATTAATAGGTTTATTACTAGAGGATTATGATCACTTTCTGGCCTTGTGACTATTACCATATCCTCTAGTAAGTTCCAAAACTCCATCCTAATTAAGAAATAATCAATACGGCTAGAATAATGGGAGTTGTCAAATGTAGCATTTCCCATCTGATCAGATTTTGTCCTCCCATTCGCTGCTCGTAGATCCCATTTGAGGCAAAGACCTAACCACTGCATAACAGCCTCAGTTACTTTTTTGACAGGTGGAATAGTTAAATGGGGAATGTTCCAAATTTGATCAACTTCCCCATATCCCCCATTTTCCAAATTGGGAATCGGTTCAAATGAACAATTGAAATCCCCTGCCACCATTACGCATTTATCTCTGTCAATGATATTCAGTAGGGAATCTAAATCATCTGCCGTTCTCATAGACTTCCCACCAGGTCGCCCTCTTGCGTATATATTAATCAGGATGAGGTCTTGGTTATTTTTACTGGTTAATTTCAGGGCTAATATATCATTACTAGGAGTAGGAAGGTCTACGATTTTAAAGCCTAAGGATTGTCTGATCCCAATAACAAGGCTTCCAGAGGGGCGACCTTTTAAACCTTTACAGGCTGGTTTATAATAATTGAGGTAACCAACCCGATAAATGGCATCAATTGACCAACTTTCCTGTAGTATAATTACATTGTGTAGATCCACAAAAGACCCCCAATCAGCCTCTGTCAATTTCCCCTTTAACCCCGCAATGTTCCAGGATAAGATCTTAAGGGTAAGTGTAGGTATCTTTGGCAAAATATCAACTGGATTCACATTCCCCCCCAAAGGTCAAGGGTCTAGGAGTGTGGTTTGAGGTTTCACCCCTACCTATCCTCCCCTGGGCACTTTTTCTATACTCTGGCACAATCCTGTCCGTTATAGATATAAAATTGGTGGGGGAACAATTCACTGTGACTCCAGTCAGCCCAGTTACCAAAGGGTCATTATCAAGTCAGTCCACACCATCCAGACCAGATAAGGGGGCAAACCAGTTCGAGAGGTGGGGCTGAAACAGTGGGTAGATAGGTGTTTCAAAATGAAATCTATCTCTAGGTCTTTCCCTTCTAAAGTAATGGTACGGTGTTTGGGCTCTATTAGAGTTTAGTGCTGGATAAAAAAAATGCAGAGATAGTCTGTACATCCCCAAGTCTACCATATCTTGGTTCCCTACTAATGTATTCAGCAACCCATGGCTCTCTAAAGCTGATTACCACACAATCCCCCTCAAGATCTTTTTTGCTGTAACCTACCCAGTCCACCCTCCTAACGTTATGGATCTCAATATTCGAGTTTGGAGGGAGTGGGCAATTTTTGTTTAACCAAAATGTTACCTTGTTGTAAAGATCTTTGTGTGTTTCTCTCTTACCATCCCCAAGGGGAGCCACGCCAGTTAAGATGATGGTATAAGGTAGTGACTCAGGGGGGAGGTTCACGCATTGTTTTCTTGGTACAGATTTAATCCTGGGCCGTGTACCTTGGTCATGTTGACTGGTAGAGATAGGATGTTTCCTAGCGGGGGGATATGGTGTAGAGACGTCCGTGACCTTTTGCTGGGGTATACTCTCAGTAATTGGTTTTTTCTTTATGACAGGAACGGGTTTTTGCTGCGGAACTTTTATGGTAGGTGGTCCCGTTTTCAATCTATTACCCCATCTTTATTGTTCACAATGTTAGTCTTTGGAAGAGTCGGGGCTGTTGGGGCTATACCCTTTGAGGCTAGAGTGGCGTGAATTCTATTAGTTGCCGCTATATTGTCTTTTACCAGTGAATCTAAAGAGTCAATTTTTGTGTTTAGCAATCTGGTCCGTTCGAATAACGGTAAGAGTAAGGATTTAATCAATAACTCTATTTTAGCCAAAAGTATTCCTTCTACGATGTTAACTGTGGTATTATGTTCCTCAGGTTGAACCACTGCTATGGAAGTGGGTGTCTGTGTGGGGGATATAAAGGTAGTTCTCGAACCCTCAATGTGTTCCCCTAAATCGTGCGAATCTACCCTTTTGCGTTTCCCAGGATTGTGGGTTGGTGGGCGTTGGGAAAGGATAGATGAATTTGCTCGCTCAGTACTTAAGGTAAGATTGTGGGAGTCTGAAAGACCTGTAACCTCACCGGACAAGTCATGGTAAATAGTCCCACCGTCCACCATATTATCGTGGGCCGTGACAGGTACACTATCTTTATTAACACCCTCTAAATCCAGTGTTTGACTTGCGGAAGCAGTTACTACCACTAAATCCACATTAACATCGGAGCTATCTTCATTCAGTAGGGAAAGTGGGACAGGAGAGACAGCCTCATTAATTTTACCAAGTGAGGATTGCTTGCCTGTAATTAGGTCAAGAGATAGACGTTTTTCGGCAAGAGCTATTTCTTTCTCCAATATAGCGGTGGTGCGTTTAAAAAACTGATCAATCGTACCTGTAAAAGTACCATTGGAGGTGGAAACCTGGACTTGCCTTTCTTTACCTGACCGTAAGGTCATTTTTGAGCCGTGCACTAACAAAAATCTGGCACTAACCACAATGTACAAACAGACAATCAATTCAGCAACCCACAATCAAAAGAAATGAGTTCTACCAACAGTGTAGCAGCTACAGTGACAATGACCTGGTAATACACTTGAAAAACACCAGCTAGTGGATACCAAGTAATACAGTGAAAATGGGAAAAAAAATGTTAGGGGAGTAGCCCGACCCGACCTCTACCGGCCCCGGACGGCCACAGACGGTCCCGCCCTTGTCCCGGACTTCTCCCGGTCGCTCCCGCGCAGCGGGTCTGTCCTGAGTGTTTATAGGTTACTAAAGTAAAGGGGGAGGAGCCTGCAGGGAGAGCTGGCCAGGTGGTGTGAGTTAGGGCGGGCAGGCGCTCCTGGGACAGGTAGTCCTGCGCCTCCCCGCCTGCTCGCAGCCCTGCAGACTCACGGAGCTTAGGATCGCTCCACGCCCAAAGGAACAAAAGGATGTTTGTTGTCACCTCCCTCGCGACGCGGGACCCGCGCAGCGGGTACCGCTAGCTGTAGATTATCGCTGAGTTGTGAGGCAGAGACCAGGCTGCTTCCAGTGAGAATCCAATCGCCTCAGAGGTAAGGGTAGTGGTGGTGGTCCGCCAAGAGTCCCACCAGTAGTCTGGTGCAGCTCGCTTTTCAGTCGGCAAAAAGGGGGAGGAGCCTGCAGGGAGAGCTGGCCAGGTGGTGTGAGTTAGGGCGGGCGGGCGCTCCTGGGACAGGTAGTCCTGCGCCTCCCCGCCTGCTCGCAGCCCTGCAGACTCACGGAGCTTCGGATCGCTCCACGCCCAAAGTAACAAAAGGATATTTGTTGTCACCTCCCTCGCGACGCGGGACCCGCGCAGCGGGTACCGCTAGCTGTAGGTTATCGCTGAGTTGTGAGGCAGAGACCAGGCTGCTTCCAGTGAGAATCCAATCGCCTCAGAGGTAAGGGTAGTGGTGGTGGTCCGCCAAGAGTCCCACCAGTAGTCTGGTGCAGCTCGCTTTTCAGTCGGCAAAAAGGGGGAGGAGCCTGCAGGGAGAGCTGGCCAGGTGGTGTGAGTTAGGGCGGGCGGGCGCTCCTGGGACAGGTAGTCCTGCGCCTCCCCGCCTGCTCGCAGCCCTGCAGACTCGCGGAGCTTCGGATCGCTCCACGCCCAAAGGAACAAAAGGATGTTTGTTGTCACCTCCCTCGCGACGCGGGACCCGCGCAGCGGCTCCCGCTAGCTGTAGATTATCGCTGAGTTGTGAGGCAGAGACCAGGCTGCTTCTAGTGAGAATCCAATCGCCTCAGAGGTAAGGGTAGTGGTGGTGGACCGCCAAGAGTCCCACCAGTAGTCTGGTGCAGCTCGCTTTTCAGTCGGCAAAAAGGGGGAGGAGCCTGCAGGGAGAGCTGGCCAGGTGGTGTGAGTTAGGGCGGGCGGGCGCTCCTGGGACAGGTAGTCCTGCGCCTCCCCGCCTGCTCGCAGCCCTCCAGACTCACGGAGCTTCGGATCGCTCCACGCCCAAAGGAACAAAAGGATGTTTGTTGTCACCTCCCTCGCGACGCGGTATATATATATATATATATATATATATATATATATATATATATATATATATATATATATATATATATATATATATGTATGTATGTGTGTGTATCCGTAATGTTCCAGTTAGATATATCCGACTGATTCACGTGCTGAGTTCTCATTTTAGAACAGAACCATGTGCTTGTGCAAAATTATAAGCAACGTCAATTAAAACACTGTTTTTATTATCTTTTTTTTTAAACGCTTTCTGAACCTAAAGTGATTGAATATAGAGGATAAACACTGTTGCTATGATGCCCAGATATACTCAGAAATTCTTTCTTAGACTTTTGGGATTTAGGTTGAAACCATGTACCTTTATAAATTACGTATTTGTGACGAGGTTCAGTATTTGTTTAAATGGAATGATATTTTATCGTGTATTTGAGAGAAATGGTAAGCTGGAAGATTTTTTTATTTAATTGTGGCTTTTACTTTCTTTGCAGTAAACTTGAAAAAAAGGAGAGTGAGTATATTAAAAAGTATCGGTTGCTGGAAGAACAGGAATTTCATACTTTGAACTATGAGAATGCAAATAATGAAGCAGGTACTCGACCGATTGGCTAGTTTTATTTGTGTTTTTGCTGTCTTATGAACATACATGTATGTGAAGTGGGATGTTGGTGGTAAAACACATATGCCGGCGTTGATACCCATGTGTCAAGCATTCTTAGCGGGGTGGAGGCTTTAATTTTTCCACCTATTTCCATTATTTATTTAGTAAATTAATGCTGTACATTATCTAGTATGCTATATCAGTAATATTTTGTAAGATTTGTTCATTTGTGTTTGATGCAAACACTGATATTAGAGAGCAAATAGAGAATTGATGCCACGCTTTAAGAGGTAGAATTTGTTAAAGTACTTGGGGTATATTTCGTGTACAGATGGAGCATTTCACAAAGCCCAGTGAAACCATGCAGAATTAAGATGTGCAAACTGTGACATGTTTGTGCCAGCGGCCATCTACGCTAGAAGCTCTACATCATGTCCTTCTGTCAGAAAGCTGTGTTTCTGCACATGGTATTTTTAGACTCTTGTTAGGCTTGTGCTTTTACAAGGTTGAGTTAAACTGGGCCTTTGGTGCCCTGAGAAGTATTGTGCAATATCGTGGGGCCGCTCACCGAGTGAAGTTTCTCAGCTGCCACCCTCTTTTTAAAAATGTATTTATATCAAATGCTGATTGTTCTGTTAGAGGACGCCGTGTGGTACTCCCTGTTAATCATAGCAATTGAGACTGCAGGGACAGTACTTCGAACACAATTT
The DNA here is from genome assembly GCF_964263255.1 of Lissotriton vulgaris. Lineage (NCBI taxonomy): Eukaryota > Metazoa > Chordata > Amphibia > Caudata > Salamandridae > Lissotriton > Lissotriton vulgaris. The sequence continues at coordinate 435,910,705 of NC_141697.1, forward strand.
CACTGGTTTCTTGTCACTGGAACAATTGCCACACAGCGCGAGACAAAATGAGGTATTTAGAGATCGAACACTAGTCAACTACTAACAGAAGGATGTTTAGCAGTTCCCAAACTGGGAGTCCTCTCAGCTGGGTCTGTGAGTATCGGTGTACTGTTTGATGTGATGGATGCATATGCTACATATGGTAATTCTTGAATGGCTTACATACTACTACTTACACACAATCCAGTCGTCCACAGGGAAGGGAGGCAGTACAAGTTTTAATCTGAACATCCGACTTTCATTCTGATTTTCTTATGGAGCATATTCTGTGATTCACCAAGAGAAAATCAAGAGAGAAAATAGTTTACTCTAAAACATGGCTCATCAAACCCCAGTAGTGGATTGGCAATTTTCACAGGGTAAAATCAGCTTGGAGCACACAGCAAATCCTAAAATTAGTATGTTACCACCAACAAACCATTTTTATTTCGACTTAAATCTGTTATCACCCTCCAATATGTAGTCCTTTTTTTGTGCCCTCATAAACAAGCTTTCACTGCGGTAAGATATCAATAGAGACAATGCCCCCTGAGTACTGAGATAGCTGCCATAAAAAGTTGTCCATTTTGTGGCCAGCCATTCAGGTACAGGGTTACTTTGGAACTGTCCACATGCTCCTGGGAGTCGGGGTGTGCTCACCTTGCCCCCCAAATATTTTTTTCAAAATTATTTTTCAGGTCACAACGACCATATCCCATGTGTCCTGTAATGCTGCCTAAACATTTTGTTCATTTTGTGGCTAGACAATCGGGATTAAAAGGTCCCTTTTACCCAATCAGAGCATATATGGAAACCAATCCTTCAGGTATCACTAACTTTTTCTGGGAAGTAACCCCTTCATGCCTCCTCGAGTGTCTCTTTAAAAGCACACTTCTCAAACTACTGAATGGATTTACATCAATTAACTTGATGCACACTAGCAGTAAACTTTTTGCCAAACATAGTGTAACTCGAGCTGTTCTTTCTGAATCGGAGAACAAACCGTGGTGTGGAAATTAAAATGTGAAATAGATGTTTTGAAACCCCCTTCTCCTTTTTAGGTCTCTCCTAGGCAGCACATGCACTGCATTAACTGTCCGAGACATGCTGTATCTACTCTATGGGCTTTATGGTACACCCATGTTTATAATTGGTTAGTTTGTGTGCTTTTCTAAATTCCTTACATTTTATTGGTAAATCGTGGGCTTTTGTTGTATATTCCCTCCCATGGTTACTGGCCCTGTTACAGGCCTTATTTCACTTCTTGCCATTTAAGTTAATTGGCGCACTATTGTTTGCGATTGCCGCAGCTCGTGTGTTTGAATTGTTTTGTTTGTTGGCTTTCCGAGTCAAACGCAGGCAGCTGATGTTTTCTGCTTCGCCCATCACTTAATCTCCCCGTGACATCCCGCACACCATCACACGCTTCCCTCAACAGTGCTTGCCCGCCCCCACAACCTCTCGGAGGTCACTGCTCCTGGCAGTGCTTCTTCAGCTTATCTTGGCTTGGCAGAGTCGGTAGCTCTGGATGTTAAACGTTTCCATCTAAATGAGCTCAGCGGGCAGCATTTCAATGCACGATCACACAGCGGGAGCTACCGTGCACCCTCATCCACCCAGCATGGCTTTCCTGTGGTCACGTATTTTTATTTTATATTTATTCATGCACAGCAACTCTTTGTGTGCACGAGGCTTCTTACGGACATCACGCCACCTCCTCCATGCCTGTGTTAACTGGCCTGAGTCCGTTGGTGTGGAGGAAGATGCGCTGCCCATAACCTAATGTGTATTTTATTCACAAAGTAATTCATTCTCTACTTCAAATATTGAAACTACTGTCATGTAGTTCAGACTAATCTGTAGGACCTGTACGTTTGTTGGACAACAAACATTGGGCGAGGTGCCTAGACTGATTCTGGGTACCCCACAGGATATTTTGGCCTGAAGACCAGCTAGCTCACAGTGTCACCATAGGCCCCCTTACCTTACCAGGGAGTGAATTGTTTCTGGCAAACACTGAACATGACAACCCTGATCCCCTCGGGGATCGTGGTAACAGATCAGAAATTCTCACTGTCACTTGTGCTCAGAGAAATAAACAGAAAACACAGAGGGACTTTTTAAATATATTTATTGAATCAACGTTATTTTTTTATACATGTGTAAACAAAGAAGTTTCAGAAAAACAAATTCATCATTGTCTTGCTTGCAAATATGTGCAAAAGTTAATGGCAGAAATGTTATTGTGAAAAGAGGACAGTGTAACAAATGAGCAGTTTCACTACATGGGCCTAACACAGGAACATAACACCCACTCCTCATACTAAGGGTTGATGTATAAAAGCTATCTAAAAAACCAACCGGATATAATGAAACACATTTTTTTTTAAAGTTAAAAAATTACTCTTCAAATCATCTAAAAGCAAGCTTCCTTTTAAAATATTCATTTAAAAGCCTTGAAGTCGTTATACTATTTGAAATTTCAAACAGCAACTGCAGAAAGAATGACTCCATCCTGTAGGCGTATTGTTGAGCCAGTGTACGTTTCACTAGGAGCCAAAGCATCATGGGACGCCGCGTATATAGTGCAAAAAAACCTTAGACATATATGCTTGTATGTATATGGCTGAGATACCCGCCACCCCCTCTCAACACAAGCCCCAAGGATGGGAAACTGGAAACGGTTCTGAACTTTTGGAAGACAGGAGGGAGTGACCCTCCCGGCCGTATTTATTAAAATATGAAACAAAATTAAAACATTAAAATAACAGTTTCATATTATGTACAATTTCATTACCACATTGCGATGTTTGGCTAACCTTAACATATTCTCTAATACAAAGGTTCTCCTAGCCGAACTAACATCCTACAAAACATTTAACTTGAAATTTTGAAATTGTACATCCTAACGTTTAAGGGCCAACGGCAAGGTCGTAACCGGTGTCAAGATCCCTAACCATAAATATCCCCCTCACTTGTGAGGGGCGACCGCACAGAGGCGTACCTCGAGTGCAACTACCAATTTCCCTTGACTTGACGGGGGCCCCAATAAACTCGACGCCACTTAGAGGTCGTCCGAGGACTCGTGTGAGGAATCTAGAAGGTAGCGTAGACCCCCCCCCCCCCCCAAACCCCACACAACTTACCGCATCTGCCGTCGCAGATGTCCTGGCCCCGGGAAATTCTCCAGGAGGGGCTGTAGCCCCTCCTACCCAGGAAGGGGCCTTGACCGCCTTTCCTTTCCTTTCGGCGGCCCATCCTTAGAAGGGACCGCCTTCCCCGTTGAGGGGCCAATGGCCACCTCCCTCGAGCGCTCCCAACCGTAATGGGTGACGCCCACTCATAGGGATCTTCCAATTAGTGCTCACCGATCATGACCTTACCGCCCGACCAAAATAAATACGACAGTTTCTAAACTAAATGACTAATTTACCTAAAAGACAGTTAAAACAACAACTTTATTAAACAGCATGCTACTGATCAACACTAGAGCAGGCATACTTTATTTGCAAAACATACCAAAAATTGACCATTTCTTTATTGCATCTTCAAAAATTATCACGATAATAATCCGAACCTGTAAACAAAAAAAGGGGTTACCACATCAAAACTTTATTCAAAACCACTTGCTGTCCTCAGGGGCTGGTGGGTGGGTCAAAATTGGCTCTTCGTTCCGTCTCGAGCTCACGTGCAGCGAGGTGGTGCAGCTTCAGAGCACTGGAACAAGAGGATGCTTCCTTGGCTTGTTGCTCCTTTTATCCGTCTTCAGGGCGGGCGTAAACCCGCCCCGGCCTGCCCCGAGGGCGTGGCCCGGCCGCGTCAGTGTCTAGGTCAGCCCACTCCAGGGCGGGAAAAAGGCGCGCCCCGGCTACGCCGCTTCGGGCATACCAGCCGAGACTCGCCTCCCGCCCAAGATGGCTTCCCGGGGGGATCGTGGTACTCCGCCATACGTTCGGGGGGACCGAATGGTCGCCCCTTTCCAATAACGCTTTAATTGTAATAAGTTTGAAAAAAGGTTTGGCCAGGTACTCAATACGGCAAATTATATGTCCGATATTGTCTGTTAAATAATGTGAATAATTTCTGTCCACTACTGTGAATTTTCCTTTCTGTTCACTTGTTTCACACTTCTGATCACGCTTTTTCTTTGCACGCTCTTTTTTGGGCAACCATCCTGTTTTTATCTACTTTGAAATGATATATTGTGTATAAAATGAACTACTAACAAAATGAAAAAACAAGTTAAAAATAAAAACTAAAAGTATTTTTCTTTAACCGTGGTGTAGGTTTATCTCATGGTACTAAGCAACTTGAGTACTATAGAGCAGACTGGGTGGGGTTGCTCTACATATAAAGAATTGATTAAGTTAATCATCATAATCAATAGGTTCAGGACCATTGTTTTTCTATATCAATATATACCCGGGTCCATGCCTTATGGGTTACCCCATTTTCTTAATGGTCATGCTGCAAAATAGACATGTCTTGCTGTATGATACCAATTGCAGAAGACACTTTGCTACCCAGTAAATAAATTCTGGATGAAAATATGGTCATACCGTTCTCAACCTCAACCAAAGTCTTTTCTAAATTAAACCTGCCGATCTCTTGCAACCTCTCAGTAGCTTTCTGTTAAGAAACTTTCCACATCTCGTTGTGTATTCTGTGCAAGAAGCCCCTTTGACATGGGTTCCTGGGACCTAATAGAAAATCCTTCAAATCCATGTAATTGGAAAGAAGGGACAAGTGTTGCTTCACATGAGAATGTTGTTTTTTAGCCAGTCAAGGCACAACTACCCAACACTAAACAATGCCACCACCTCAAAGTGTTCTGTTTGTACATATCGCTGGTCAGGCCTATTGATCCTAAACCCTTTGATGTTGCTCAGGAATCTAGATTGACACCCATTTGTGTCCACAGGCCAAACCAACCACCCCTTCCAATCGGGGTCCAACAAATTAAAAGAATCTTTATGTATCATGGTGTCTATCCTCACTGTAGTGTGTAAAGTGCTGCCAGTTCTCAAAGCGTGAGGACTCTGGAATATGCTGTATTTTCAAAGTCATTTTTTTCTATTCCTAGACAGGAAGTTTGTTGCACTTTTTAATTTAGGAAAATTATTTCACGTGATATGAGGCATACGCTTAAATAAGGCCTCCGTTCCCTAAACCTGCCAATCTTTTGTTCCCCAGACGGATTTTGTGTCTATGGTGTTTTTCCAAAAGTCAAAACCTTGTACAGACATTTGGGAAATATAGGACGCAAAGCATATCAGATTGGAGTTTGTTGGCATATTTTTCTTTGCAGGTATAAGTGTAAGCCTATAATAATAAGAGGCTGGGTTTGTTGTTTCAAAACCTGAAAATAAGCAAACATGTGCAAATGTTTTTCAACTATCTTTTGGTGGGTTTGAGCAATGCTCCCATTGGAGTGTAATTGTAAACAGCGAGTGGGATACTAGCTTTGTGTGAAAAATGGTGACCATAATGTTGATAACAGAACATATCGCCAAAATTAGATGTACCATCATACAATTCATCATTTGAAATTGCAGCTGATTGCTCTGACTCAGCAAGCAAATTATGCAGTTTCAATGTCCCAATCATCAGAGAAAGTACTAGAGGTGACAATATATTTAAGGAAATTTTAAGCAAATATGGAATTTGTAAAAGTTCAGTAGGACTATACACATTATAAAATACCCTATCCCATACTATTCCTTTCGGATTTGAAACTGCTGTAATGTTCACCAGGGGCAGGTCCCTTAGTTCATGGTACAATTATGTATGTGCTTGCAGAACCAAGTTCAGAAGTTGTACTGCAGAGCGTCCTTTTGAGAAAGTGTCCTTTCAGTAGTAGAAAAAAGACAGTTACTAAAGCAATCTAAATGACTTGGAAAAGTAATCCAATTGTAATCCAGAGATGTATCCATGGCAAAACAAAGTATGTCTTTTTCAGCCAAAGATAGAGGTGTATACTCTTATCCGGAAAGGAAGAGGTAGTAGTGGCATCTCAAGTTCACAAGAATCAGATGAGAAGTCATCATAATGCACGAAGTAGCCGTTCTATTTTTGGCCGACAAGCAGGTTTTGGAGAATTGTGAGATGACTCGATCTGTGGCATATTTACATAGACGTAAATTTTCCGTATTGTGATTTCTGTCATTGTTGACTGTACAGTTGTAGTTATTTCAACAGTAAGTATCCCTTCATTGTTGTTTGCAGCTTCTCTTTGCAGAGTGAAAACTTCTAACATTATTAAAGTTTCCATCGGAACTTCCTGAACGGTAGCGAGAGGAGCGTGCTGGCTACCCAGGAGCAGATCTATTGGGGCAAACTTTTTGACTCTGCAGCCTGCAAGGGGTGAAAGAAGTACAGTTATAGTTCCTTCGACAGCCAGGACATGCCCAATTCTTTATTGTCCACAATTTTCTCTCTAAGTCCTCAATCTTGTTGGTACAAGCTTCACGTCTCCAGTGGTGGTTCATTTTACTTGGATGCTGCCACTGTGTTGACATTATCTAGGTCTGGTACCCACATTCTCACACCGAACAGGAGTTTGTAATGAAGTATGACCCCCTGGGGATTTTCTTGGCATGTTATTGAGTGTCCTCTGGAACCCATGGAGGTGATTGACCCAGCTGCCACCGAGCCTAATACTCTTACTGTTAAGGACTGCTTTAGGTCACGGTTTTTCCTCTCAACTACCAATTTTCCCTCAGGATGGTAGGGGGGGAGAAGTACCGCAAGGCCACAACCAAACTTCCAATGGATTGTTTGTAAGCCTGTGAACTAAATGACTGTTGCGGTTATTGTGGCGTTCAGAGGCATCTCCTATCTGGCATCCTGACATCCTTACACAAATATATCATCTGGCCAACAGTCATATGTATCAGAATTTCAATAAAAAGGACGATCAATATTGAGTTGGATGCCAGCATTGTAAAACCTTGGGACTGAGATGTCATTGACATAACTATTTTCTCAGTGGCTGCAGAATTTTGAAGTAACTATTACCCTGACTGAGAACAGCCCCGGGCTGTTCTCCTACCCTTGAGGTAAACGGCAAAGTTGACGCTCTGAACTTAGTGCTGAAAATGCAGTCATATATATGCTTCCAGGTGCCATATTCCTGCAGAAAAAGCCACTTGAGATATCTAGTGTTGTTTTGGATTTCTTCTGCACAATGTTATTTATTAGGTCGGCACTATGTGCATTTTGTACTGCAAATGTGCGGGTGGAAGTGTTCAGGTGTCTGTAGTCTAAGACTAGACTGTATGTATTGTCTGGTTTCAATACGGGAAACAAGTAATTATTTATGGACAAGGTGCAATTCCCTAGAACTCCCTGGTATTCAAGTTGTTCTAGGATTTCCTCAACTTGTCTTTTAGCTTAATTTTTTACTGGGTATTTTCTCTGCGTTTGAGGAGTTGATTTTAATGGGATCTTGTGATGAGGAAAGACATTGTCCCACCCAACATGTTTGCGGTAAAGTGCTAGCACTAACGCCCACTCCTGTGCGTATAAATGTTTAATGAATTCTGGAATGAGTTCACAGAAAGCTGATAAAATTGCAGTTTCTCCCAGTTGGCACTCCGTTATGAACTCAGATGGCCAATCCTTTTCAGCCAGAAGAATGTTGTAACCATGTGTCTGGTTCTCCCTAAAGAGACTTACTTTAGCACGTTGGACCACACTTATGAGGTCCTAAGAAGTGGGAGAGGGTTTTATTTCTCTTGAGAGTAAAGGGAAAGGGAACCGTTTGTGGTTTCCCTAAAAGTGACGATAACCACACAAAAACAAACCACCCTTCTGGCTCATCACACTTTGCTATGTAGGTATTTCCTTAATAAAAAGTGCAAAAGCTAACAGACCACTTGAAGTATTTTCTAGTTCCCATCAGTGTTCAAAAAATGTATCTGGATGGCCTCACACACCCACCCAGGTGTCAGGATTTATCAGCGGCTATCCCACATTTGCCAAAGAATTATCGAATGCAAATGAGCCCCTTTATTAAAGAGGGGGGAGGAAACCAGTCCAATAAATGTTCCTGCCCCCTACCAGCTCCTCTTTCCAACTCTTCATTTATTAGTGGAGGAGGGATACTTAAAAACAAAGGCGGGACACAAACAGCTCTGTTATGGTACTAGTATCCACAGTTGGTCGATATGTTCATGCCCTAACGGCCCCAAGGGGGTCCTGGGCTTTTTCAGCACCCAATCAGACCGTATACACTACTGCACTGATTCCCTATACTGTCTCTTCACGTATGCGTGCCCAATCCACACCTACAGTTACCGGATTACCAACTGGTTTCGCCTGAGTCCTTCAGTTGTAGTAGGAAACTTCTTAAAAGACATAAACATACACACAAAATATGTACAATATATTACAGTTAAACAATCATTTTTTTCAGGCCCTATTTTATGGTCAGTGAGACCCGTGCTGTATATATGAGGTTATAGTTTGACCAATGTGTGGTGACCAGAGTCATGTATAGTGCACTATTCCTATTGCATGACTACTTATTATGTTAGTCACATTTTAACCGGTGATTCAATGGTAACCGTGTATGTTATATCAACCTGTGCATACATACAGATATAACTGTGATTTCTAGGTTGTATTTCCATTTTTATCTATCCTCCAATCTGATATCGGTTACTGTACCCAATTATGTTCATGATTAGTTTTTTTTCTCCTCATGCACGTCTTACCCTAATTTTGCGTATACTATGCTTCATAGAGGGGCGGGTGAGGGAGTCCTGTAGTCACACACTGCACTGGAGTAAATAATAGATAAAAGACAGTTAGTGTTAAAATACGTACATACATGCTCCCTTTCTGATTAATCAACCGGAAGTAGCAGAAGGCATTAAATCACAAAGCGCCACTGATCTGGTTTTATTTAACTTAGTTCCTCAAGGATCACCTATGCCGGATAACCTAGAGTTTATCCCTTTCGTCTTCCCAATGTTTCTGTGTTTGTCACTTGGCGTCTTCATAAGGGCTGCTCTCTGCTCTCTTTTCATGACGTGCAACCAGTCACCGAGATGTTCCTCATGGGAAATGTAGTTTTCTGTGATCTTCAAAGGGCAGGAGATCCGGCAGTATACTTTCAAAGACAAGACATCCATTCACCCTGCGGTGTTCATAAGTTTTTTATTTTTTTTATTTTTGGTAAACCTTTATTGATACACAAAGCAGTTACAATAACGGGCAGCAAATCAATAAAAGCCAGAAGTACTCAACAGTACGCCTCCCCATCGCCCCATTGCAACTCAGGATAATGATCGTACCATACAGGTACCAGGATGGAAAAGGTTTCTTTTTTAAATTTAGGGAGAACCAGGATAGGATGCCATACAATCGAACAATCATTACATCAAGGGCTATCTGTAATCAGGATCTTCGCAGCAGGACTAATAAAGACAAGGCGTTAATAATAATGCGTATTAAATAGGATAGTAATTGAACAGTACAGATCACACACCATTACCGTACATGCCTGCTGCAACTTAAGTCTGCTTCAAGAAACATCGCCCCTCGTGAGTCGGACCAAAGAAACGTACGGTAAACAACCCATCGCTTGGTTACAAGAAGAAGGAGTAAGAACAAGGGATAAAGGGAAAGCCAAGAATAGTGGATAAGAACAAAGGGGCCCTAGAAACGAAAAAGAAAAAAGAGAAACAGTAATACCCCCCAAACCCCCCCCCCCCCCCCCCCCACCCCCCCGACCCACCACCCTGCACCACTGCCTCCGGCTACGGCCTCCCCCTCAGCAGCGTGCCTGTCGCCCGTTATGGAACCCGAAATGTAGAAGAAAACAGAGTAGAGCTATAGCTCGACTTAGGTTAAAATCTAAAGGAAGAAATAGAAAAAAGAAAAGGGGAAAACGGAGGAGGAAACCAGGACAGACCCCCAGCCCACGCCGGCCCCCCCCCACCACAGATACCACCCACTCCAAACAGTAAGCCTGAATGCAATACAGTACATGTATAAGGAGTGGGCACAATCCCTGCCAGTCTGCCGTAAGCACCATAATAACATAGGTAATGAGTCCCGCACCGGATCGCACTGAAATAGCATCACAGTACTCGACCCAGGCCCGCCCAGTTCAATTTACGATTGCAACCCAATCTCTCCGTCACAGGTGTAGGTGGATTAAAGTATCCGACTGGGAAGAGGATGTCTTCCAAAGACAAGATAGTACACGATGGTATCGCTCGGAGAAAGTAGCCATCCGACTGTTAAGGGGTCATCAGTGAGCGTGAGAGATGGTGCTCAATCCTCGACATCCACCCAGAACAAAGGGAAAAAGGGCTTGCCATAGCGCCACCTCCACCCGCCGCCGTTGATCAGTCAGTCATTAGAACCGGGTAATGCTCCCATAAGCGATACCTTTGTCGAATATGTAGTCTCCTCAGTGACAACTGGGCACCACCCAGCGCCACCAACCCTCCGTCGAGCGTGGGCCCCACGCATCACAGCATCCAGGCCTCTTCCCGCGGTCTCCATCTGATTCCTTCGTGTGAATTGCAAGTAAACAATGGCCGCCATGCTATCCCCCAGCTGAAGGTTGTCCATCTCACCCCCAGTAGCGACAATCCTCGTATCCAGCCAGGCTCCAGTGCACCAGGCCAATCCGCCCTAGGTGTCTGATTGCATTATTTTCGTGGCCCCAGCCGATCAGTGAAGGATCAGTATCGGTTCCCCCAGGCGCAATCATGTGCAAGGCGCACCCACACGGAGCGTGTACCACTAGGCGGAGAGTGTCCCGGTGTAGCTAATCAATCAGCAGGCAAACAGTCCCAGTATGGGCATCAGGAGACACTCACCGCCATCGGGATCGACACAATCTTCTCAGGGCGCCCACACACATAATGACCAGCTGGAGGGTGGGTCGTAGCTCCGATATGCAGGGGAAAGCAGCAAGTAGAGTCTAATCATTGCTGCGACGGTGCATGAAAGTCACCATCGCAATCCGATACGGCCGGGTCGTCATCTTCCCAGACCGGCACTTCCGCCACGCACCCTGCCGTTGTTGTTGCGTTAGTGGCCAGGCAGTGGAGTACCCCAGACCCCGGCTGCAGGCAGGGGCGGGCCGCAAACTTCAAGACGGCGCATCTCCGGCTAGGAAGCCGCCAGAGAGGTCGGGCGCACATAGATCTGCACCGCAACATCTCCGCAGCACGGGAGCACAAGAGAGGCGCTAGGTAGGGCGCTAGATGTGGCGGCGGGAGACCGCGGCCGGCGGAGCCGGGAGCCCGAGCGGCCATCTTGGCCCGCGACCGGCTCCTCCCCGGTGTTTATAAGTTTAACCGCTTGATGTTGTGTTAGCTGAGGCTGTACTCGGACATTATTTTCCCCAATTGTTTATACCTGCTGCCAAATCGCTGTGTTTAGCGCTATTCATTCCCAGATAATGATTCATATTCTGTTCGCCCTTTTATGTATGGGAGTAGAAGTGTACAGTCCTGATCCGTAACCAACCTCCATCATTCTTAAGTGTGGTTCCACATATATATTTTTTTACCGCCATCAGGTTCGGATGTGAATTGCTGCCATCCGGATCGGTGTCTTACTCGATCCCCTTTGACGCGCAATCCCTCACCGCTCAGCGGTATTGTTTTAATCTCATTCCCCTTCGACACGCAGCCCCAAAAAATTCATCAAGACCTTTGATTCTGGTCGTCGACGCAGGCTTTTGGGCCTATCTTCACCCTCAGGCCCTGCGGTCATTGGAAAGAACTCCATTTAAAAAATGCCCCCTGTGTGGTGCTAAAATCCCACACACTGATCTCAAAGAGGTCTGTAACCTTTGCTTCTCTCCAGAACACGAGGACAAAGACTGCCAGGCCTGTGCTTCCTTCAGATCAAAGAAAACCATACGTGATCGCCGGGCTCGACGTCGCGTAATGTCTCGATGAACTAGCTCAGTGCCGGATGACATCTTCGATGCAGGCCCCAATGTTCCAGAAGAACAAGACCTGGAGGATGAAGACATCAGCATCTCCGAGGCGACGAGTCTGATGCCTAGGATTAGACGGTTATTCGAGGTCAACGGATCGTGAGTACCGAGATCGAGACTCCTGCCCCATCTAAAACAAAAGATAAGGCTCCAGTAACACCTTCGCCTTCGGGCTCAGGTTGACACCAAGATAATACTTTGATGCCCCGCCCTCGAGCCCGGCTCCGAAGTCCAAAGCAAAGCGTTCAGGCGGCTCAGGACCGAGCCAGCCGCGTACCGGTACCGAAAAACAATCCCCGGCACCGAAACAAAAGCCGAAAACATACAGTGCCACTTCTGGTCCATCGGCACGGAAGACTGCTTCAACGCCAAGCCTTTCGCCACCAAAACACAGAGGACATGCCTTCGGAACCGAAAAAACTCCATAAATCTTCAGAGCCGATAAAGATTTCGGACTCAAAAACTCCACCAAAAGCATAAAGAGACCAAGACCCCTCCGAAAGCTACTGAGATTAAACCAAAGCACCACTCGGAACCAAGTCGGCGCTGAAAAAAGACAATAGCTCAAAAGAAATATTTCAACCGGATCCATCGGATCCGAAACAAAAAAAACCTACAAATTGACCCTGTTACAGTCCTGTTACAACAATACCACCTAATAAGAGGAAAGTGGACACCTTTGAAGCACCTGAATACCCTTAAAGAGGAGAGACATAGGAACTTCACCTCTCAGACCTTCCTCTCCATTTCCAAATCTTCCAACTATACCACTTTCTCCAGCACACTTACCACTGCTTCCTTCTTCACCTGCACCACAAGATGATGAGGATTATCATGGGGATGGGGTTGAAGACCCACAAGGGTGTGATGATAACGTACACAGTATCCCACCACCTGACCCATGGGACGATTATATTAATGTCCCAGATGTACTTGAACCAGACTTCTACCCATCTAAACCATCCCCTCCAGACGAGAACATAGGTTTTGCGCAACTCATACATTGAGCTGCCAAATATCATGGGGTAGAGTTTCACTCATACCCTTTGGAGGAAGATTTTTTATTAGAGAATTTTACACAATCACAAACTATGTTAAAAGGTATGATTAAACATGCACCTGATGTGTGTAAAGACCCCTTCAGGGCTAGTCTTCTCAATCCCAGGGTTGATAAAAAGTATAAACCAGCTCCAAATGATCTAGCTTATATCAAAGGGCACATCCCATTTAGATTCCCTTGTAGTGTCAAATGCCTGTAAATGAGCAAATTCCCAAACAGGTGATATCCCTCCTCCGGATAAAGAATCTAAATTATTGCACGGATCTGGTAAACGGGTTGCGTCAGAGGGCGGCAAATTACCGGCGCATTGCCAATGCCCAAGCTTTACTGGCCAGGTATGGTAGAGCTCATTATGATGAGCTTGAGACGCTCTTGCAACATCTTTCACAACTTTAAGTCAAAAGCTATAGATCTCTTACAAGAGGAAAGACTAATTACAAACACCTTTATCAAATGTGCTCTTGATGCAGCGAACGCAGCATCTCATGCCGTTAATACAAGCATTTCTCTACGCAGACACGCATGGCTACACGTATCTGGTTTTAAGCAGGAAGTGCAGTCTACAATTCTTAATATGCCTTCTGATCAAGAACACTTGTTTGGACCTACTGTAGACACATCTTTAGAAAACATGACAAAAGACACAAACCGCTAAGTCCATGGGGGCCTTACAGTCCCAGCTACTAGAGGTTCCTTTTGTCGCTCCTTTTACAGGGGCGCCTCTAAAACCATTGGGACAGACAACACCTCTCCTTCCTATAAAAGCCCCACTCAAACTTCCTATAATAAAGGATATTTTAGAGGGGGTTACAGAGGGAATAAGAACAAAGGAAGAGGCCGGGGGAATAACACCTGCACCGCCCCTACCAGAAAACAGTGACTTCCCTCCACTCCCCCCAGACCATTCCACTCCGGTTGGGGGAGGACTATCACAGTTCCTACCTGTCTGGAATTCCATCACCCGAGACGGGTGGGTTAGATTTATTATCCAGTATGGTTATTGCCTGGAACTCACCTCTGCTCCCCAACACATACCTCCCAAACAACATCCGATATCCACAGAACATCAAACGCTTCTAAAACAAGAGAAACTCGCTCTCTTGCAAAAGCACACCAGGTCACTATGGATGTACACATATATTTTTAAATGCACGTTATCTCTGAATAGTATAATAACGCGCTTGTAGGACCTATACATCTGCTAATGTATATTTTTAAAATACAAGCACTTGTAGATATCATGAATGTTGCACTTGTGCCACCAGGTCCATATAGCTGTGCATGCATTCACTTGTTAAATAAATGGACCCTGTAGGTAGTGTACTATCACCAGTATTTCACCTAGGCTTGGGCAAACGAGAACCGATAGAGATAGCAGGAGCACACTTTATTCCAGGTGGTGCATGTAGCCATGCACAGACATACTTAATACGCTGTGTTCCAAACTCCACGCCCCCCTGCACAATTGCCCGCAAGTTAGGTGCTGTCTTAATTTTAAAAATCTAGTGTCAAATTCACATACTTGAAATAGCGGCCGGGCGTCTCATTGCGGGCCGCTCTCGTTTTCGCTATTTCTGTGATCTGCTTCGAGCGATGCTCGTTGTCCTCATTTAAAAAAATAAAGGTGGTTCTGCCACCATACTGTACTTGCGAGCCCTGGGAGAAACCACTGTAACCAAAGGCACAAGTGCAACGTGCGGCAGCTTCCTCCTGATTCCTGTGCCAAAACTCTGCTTTGTCTCTCCTTGCATGGAAAGTGGCTGCCGTGATCTGGTTTGGGCAGGTGGCTGCTTCTCTAAGTGGCAGAGGTGCTACCAGGCTCTGGCATCTTCAGTGGTTAATTTGTAAAAAAAAAATAAGTGTTGGGGCTCTCGTCAGGAGGCAGCTTGCACAAATCCATTTCTCATGTTCATGCCAGCTAAAAAAGAACCAGCTACTAACCATGAAAGGGGGGTGAGGATGTGGCATAATGTCCAGAGCTGCCGACTTCAGCCCTGGAGACGAGGTTAGAGTCTCGGTTCAACATCCTGTGATTCTAGGAAAATCACGTAATCTACCCATGTCTATCATAAATGAATGTTTCCTTAACTGTTGCTGTGTTGATGAATGGGTACTGGTGCTGAGCACTGGAAACCACCAGCTCAAATTAAGCACTGGGCATCTCTTTCACTAGGAACAGCATAGCCCCATCACCCAGCGCTCCACATGCCTGCCTTTCCCCTTGTCCTCCCAAGTCCCGCTGCTCTCCCTGGCACTGGCCTCCAAGCTTAAAATCCCAAGGGACTGCTGCTGCTCTACGCCTGGGGTACAACAGTCCGCTTCACCCTTCAGGCCAGGGAGGGCTGCTGCCAAGGGTGAGAGTCAGGTTTCAGGGCTTTCACCTTGTCAAAATGTACTAGACGTACTAGAAGAACAATTAAACAAAGTACAACAAATGAACAGAGTGGATTTGCTAAAACCAAGCAAGAAGAAAACACATGACAGGATGGTATTTGTGACTAAATACACAACTTTATCAACGAAAATCAAACAAATAATCAACAAAAGATGGGAACTACTATCAGTTGAACCAGATTTTCTTCCTCTACATGCGTATACGAGAGGACCAAACTTGAGAGCAAGATTAAAACATAAACAACATCCTATACTGCCAGCAGAATACAAGGGAACAACAAAATGTTTAAACTGCACAAATTGCAATAATGTGATCACAGGAAGTACTTGCACACACCCAACCACTGGTAAACTCATACATCTGAAACATACCAGCGACTGCAACACACAAAATGTTGTATATGCAATCAAATGCCCATGCGGCAAAATGTATATAGGCAAGACGGAACGCAAGGTGAAAATACGAATAACGGAACATGAAAGCAGAATCCGGAATCAAAATCTTACTTCACCACTGGTACTTCATTGGAGGGAAGAGACCATTTCGCAACTAAGATTCTTTATCATTGAACAAGTACAGATTCAACAAGGTGTGGACAACCACCAAAGGTTGATGCTACGTGAATTGTTTTGGATCAAGCATCTAAAAACCCTAGTACCTACGGGCCTCAACGATAAATATGATTTATCATGTTATCTGTAAGTTACATTAAGTTATAATCCTACAGAATAGTGAGAACTGTGTAGAGTCTGCATTAATCCCTTAAACATTAAAATCATGACATCTAATTATGACAGGGGATCACATATAAAGAATATCAGTTGTAAATAACACATCTATAATCCGAAAGGACAATCAGGATGAGTTATAAAAATTGAAATGTTTATTAGGATCAATGTACATAAAAAGCATGATACTGAAGTAAGATGTTGTTTGGATACATGAACATGAAACATTAATTTTAATGATTGTTGAAACATCGGATTATTATTAGTATTATGCATACCAACTGTATAAATGATTTATTTGAGTGATTGTACATGATTAAGAACACACTGTCACAGAACATCCCATCAACTCAAGGAAGATCAAGCAACCAGTGGATTTTCCACATACACGCAGGGAATAGAGAGTCGGTTTACTTTTTATTTAGAACTCGCAGGAAAGGCAGGTCGAAATAATTACGCTCACCCGTTAGTTGCTTACGTGAATTTAGATGTAGTCCTTACATAGGGTTTGAATACGGATGGTTGCTTAGAAACACTACCACACATTTCTCACGAGAACAGTATGTAACTTAACCTAGGCATTACCCGCATCAACATGGCGCCCATTTTCGATCGATAAGTGCAAACCAATATGATGATCCTTTAGTGTTCCACGAGAACACCATGAAGTGATAACGTAATGATTACCTCACCACATTATATTAATAGCACAATGAATTAATGTGCTAATGATAATAGTAAGCTGTTTCTGAAGGAACTCAACCAGTATTAAAATGGCGTCCGCACTGAAAGTTATCTAGAGAGCAGCAGTCTAAAATAGTCCGTCGTCAGTTACTACAACTCCGCAACCACGCGGAATACGCGAAGTTTTAATGGAGTTCGCCCTGTTCTCGGGTGAAACGGCAATCACAGGGCTGCGGTTTTCCGTACGGAGTAGATTTTCGGCATAACAGGTACGGGGTACTTAGAACAATGGCGGTATTTAGAGCTATCGGAAAGAATACAAAACATTAATGCAATGATATTCTTTCGACTTCTAGGATACCAGAAACAGTGAAGATAAGGTAGGGCACTTAAAATTATTATTCTAAGCCACTAAGTTTTTGCATTTTCTACGCGACATGAGTGGAGTTCTGATGGATCTTGCTTATTGTTTCAGAGAGCACAGAGAAAAAAACCCAGGTATGTTCAGTAATACAGGCACATTTAGCAAATATGAGAAACCAAACGCTATAGTAGGGCTAGAGGGATGTTTAAAGACCAAGCCTAAGTAATATTTCCCAGCTTGCTTCTTGTCGTCCTATTCTAGACTAGTCAAAACAAACTTGTCTACATTTGTAGCTTATAGCTAACGATATAACGGATAGGAGGTTTGAAGTAGGAATTAGTTGGTATATGTCAGTTAACTCTACGTTCAGA
Organism: Lissotriton vulgaris; assembly: GCF_964263255.1. NCBI lineage: Eukaryota > Metazoa > Chordata > Amphibia > Caudata > Salamandridae > Lissotriton > Lissotriton vulgaris. The sequence goes on from NC_141697.1 coordinate 435,928,299, forward strand.
AGACCTTGTGACCTCGTAGATGATGTATTGTCAGAGCAGATCAACACTTGATCCCTCTATTCATCGTAATCACGAAGTCGGTTTCTGTCCTTGTAGAGCGGGGTCTCATATATCCTGAGCCAGGTCCTGGAAGAGGTGAGGTCCACTCCCCGGACACACTGGGTGAGTAATGAAGTTGTAAATATTCTTGGAATGGTGTATTTCCCTGTACAGACCAGGGTAGCTGAATGTGATTCACTTGTACGTTTGTCCCCCACATACAGTACTAAGACACCAGGTGCCGAAGAGGAGTTCGTACAGACGAAGGAACATTATATCCTTTACTGTTATACTTCACTTGTGTGTTTTTTCATATAGTTTTTCACACTTTATTCATCACTCATAAGCAGTAGCACTATTAAAGAACAGAGACCCTGACGAAAGCCTGGGGAACCTCCCTCTGAGGCTGAAACATGTTGGTCTCTCCGCAGCTATTTGTGTGTACTGCGACGATTATGCTAAACTGTTCTTGTTTTTAAACAGGAAGGGGCTAACATTCATTAAAATAGGTTTTTGTTAGTTCCCTATCCCTTTTTAATCACCACATATATCATTTTGCACTGCACTTTCCCATCATGTCAACATCATGTGGTATATCCGAGTGATTGTGGGTCGCTACCCCGAACCGGCTATCAGGGTATGCAAGTGGTCTCAATGATCAAGAGACACAATACCGGATAATGATTACCAGATGAGAATATTGATCCATACAAGACTTTGATGGGAATCCCCCACCAGGGGTGACTCACGGTTACCGGTGTCTCACATCTTGGCGATATGGTTTGTTATCTCCACCTATAATTTCTGGTTCCTACGCACACTAGTTGGCATAGGTACAGCATTAGAGAATCACTACTGGATTCTGATTTAGACCCCTAAGTTTGTTGTTTACCCATTTAGCAAATAACCAAGGTTTTGTATATAAACGCAAACGGACGTTTATTATTTTTTTGTAATCTATGCAGTGAATTATTGACAGAGGCGAACACACAGGTACATCTACAGCAATAGACAACAGGTACGACAGTTACATAATTCATTTAAGACCCCCATGCACAACCTAAGAAGTGATACTTACACAATGCATATGTTTTTGATTTTCAGAGTCGCCCCTGATGAAGGCACCACAGAGGTGCCGAAATGCATTGGGCTCTTTTGTAAATATATGAGAATTGTATGGATATATACATGTTATGCCAAAACAAGTGAAAATGTAATAATGTTTCTTGTATAATTGAGAAAGTGAAAAATTGTTGTTATGAACATTGAGAATAACAAAACTAAGATGGTAAAAACAAGATGCAATAACAAAAATAAAAGTTAATGCAAACACACAATATAAAGATTGTTAAAAGTATGTTAAAAGATTAAGGTGCGGAGCACCAGGTGAACAGTGCACGATTAGGTGGGACGAGAACCCATCATAACTACATTTTAACTTGCACGTGTGCCAGTTATTCACACAGGCCTCGTAACAATCCTTTACAGCAATCAAAAAGAGAGAGCCTCCAGCTCAATTTTTTGGAGCTAACTAGGCTAAACTAAACTTAGTGTGGTCACCTGTAAACGCACTGTCGGCTGGCCATTTAAACACTCTTTAAAGATCCACTGCCAGCATCTGTCCAGCAGCCCAAATGCCCTGCGTTTCTTATCTCTCTGTACACCTACCACACTATCTATACACTCGGCAGTCCCTTAAGTACAACGAAATAAAATAAACAATGTTGCACTTACTGTGTTTCTTGGCACCTGTGTTTAGCAGATAGTGGTAGTGCAGCATTAATAGATAGTGATTGGCTCAGGATCACACAGTTTGCTCAACTTGTTTAATGTTCAAAGCTGCATACAAAAGCTTTCTAGATCTGGGCAGGCATGGCGGTAAGCCGTTGCAAACTGACTTTAGGTCACATTAAAAAGGCTATCTCTCGTTGAGTGTATCCTTAGCCTTCCAACCTCTTGAGCACGTGGTCGCAAGCATATAAAAATGCTCAAGGCTGGAAGAGTGCAGTGTTTACTGATATTACACAAAACCGCTTAGATTCTTAACTAGCCGATTACATCGATGAACACCACAGACTGCACCCAGGATAATAAACTGCATTGTTAAACACTTATAAGGTCCCAAAGGCCACTGTACTGTAAAGAAAAGCAAATAGATAAGACATTGTCTGTTACAACACCAATATCTCTAACTCTTATAACTGCGAGAACTATTGCATTGCAAGTACTTTTTTTTTCTGACATAGTTCGGGCTTGTTCAGCAAGTGGTGTGAGACAGATGTGATTCATGAAGCTTTTTTTGTATCTAACTGCGCCACTTTGGAGACTGATGATCTAGAAAACCATTACTGCGCACTTGGCCTCTGTACAGTAGTTCCACTGATGTGGACACCTCTCTAATTCCGGCGACAATGACCGCTTTGATGACCCACCCTGATGCAGCGGTACTCCGTAAATGATTTCTAAAACCCTAACACCTTTCCCTGAAATACAAAATCATACGTATACTCGACAGTGGGGCCCATGACACTGCGAGTCACTCACGAAACACTTCCATCCTACTTCATGGATCGGGGAAATTCAAAGGAGAGCCGCTGTATCACAGTGGAGTGTCTAAACTAAAACTGGATCTTTATACTATTTACACCTGCAGTTTAAATGAGCTTACCATGGTTTTCATTTAATAAAACATTTAATTAGACACGCCACCACTAAGGTTGACGGATCTGCTAGTAAAAAAAATTAGACTTAGGAAAACTCAAGACCAGCTTAATTCTCCATTTATCTAATTTTTATTAAAAACAAATTTAACATGTCTTAAATTTATTCACTATAGTTATTTCTTTATTCAAGACATTTTAAAAAAAGGAAAATAAGGATTTTATTTCAAACAGTTAATTCCATTTATTAAGAAAATTCAGAAAGACATTTTATTTTAATTTAGAAATGCAAGTATTAGCAAAAGACAGTTCCCAAATTCATGTTCTCCTACTTCCCTAACTTCCCTGACTAATAACCTAACCTAAGGTTCAAATCTCATTCAAAAGAAATAGAAAATTATTCAAAGTCTTACATGCCAGGAAAATCAGAATTCCGACAGCATCTCTCGAGGAAATCGAAAAGAAGGATATTTCTTCAATAAAATCAGCACTTATCATACCTTTTTCACTCGCTCTATCCATCTAAAAAAGTAACTTTCAGCTTAAATTCAAGTTCTGATTGGACAATTTAGGGGTGGATTAGAATAAACTCCTCTTTTTAATATTAGTCTTCCGTTGTGTCAGCAAAATCTAATATGTCCTTTGTTTAAGAAAATGTCCGGCCAGTCACGTTCTCAAATTGATATATCCAAACATATTCCCACGTTATATAATATTGACATCCACAGTTGTTGGCAGTCATCTGTATTCTCGGGACATGGTGGCCTTGAACCTCGCTGTTCAGGCACAGTCAGCTCGCATTCATTCTCTGCTTTATAGACCAGGTGCGGTAAAGGTGTATACTTATTAAATTTTGCAATACCCAAATGTCCTCGAACCTTTTGCCACACACCATATGCTGCGTGAACCGTCTTAAATCTAGTCTTTTTATAGTAGCTTGGTGCGATCACTTTCGTGAAACATACCTTCATTCCGGCACCCATAAGTAATTCGTAGATTGAAGGGGTATTACAGTTTGGGATTTTAGCCTTATCTCCCAAGGTAAGCGGACTGATAACGTGAAGAGTCCCTGCAATGTAATAAAAGAAAAAATAGGGGACGTTCCAGCCCCCACATTCTTTAGCAAGAATCATTTTTTATAAGCCTTCCGTTGACGTTTACTTCCCCACAGAAATTTTGAGGTTGCCCTTTCTAGATTTTTCAAACAAATGGGTGGGAATTCTAAAGGTATTGTGCGGAACATTTACAAGAATTTTGGCAGGATTAGCATTTTTAGAACATTGACCCTTCCATGCATGGATAAATGTAAGTGATCTAAGCGTTCCAACACAGTATTAACTTTGGCCAAGACTGGGCTAATGTTCAGTTCAGGAATTTTGGCTATCAGGAGCGAGATCTTAATTCCGAGATAAGGAACTTCGGAAGCAAGTGGAATATTAGCCGGAGAGCTATCCCCGGAATACAAAATCAGAGTTTTTGATAATTTAGTTTATATCCCGAGAAGAGCCCAAACTGTGACGCTAAGTCGTTAATTGCGGGTACCGCCAATTCAACGTCTGTTGTAACCACAACAATATCGTCAGCATATGCTAACGCTCGATAATGAGTATGGGCTAGGTGAATTGGTTTTATTCTTTCTTCCATATTAAAACGATTAACTAAAGGGTCGATATAAAAAGCAAAAAGTAAAGGGGAATATGGACACCGTTGTCGGGTTCCACGAGAAATTGGAAAAGGGGCTGAGATTTCAGTATTAATACGAATAGATGCTGTAGGAGCAGTAGACATGGTTCTAAGCGCGGCTAAGATTCCGGGGCCAAATCCCTTTCTATATAAGATATCCCATAAATAAGCCCAGGCCACCCTGTCGAATGCTTTTTCAGCATCCAACAGGGTTAGGCCAATATTTGCCCGTGAGGCCTGGGCCCAATCCAAAAAAGTAATAAGGCGGCGTATATGGTCAGCCGTGTCACGTGCAGGGATGAATCAAGTGGGGGAATGCTAGAAAGTCGAGAGGCCAAGCTCTTAGAATAAATCTTACTATCTGCATTAATTGGAGAGATTGGTCGAAATGAGGACAGAGAAAGAGGAGGTTTATCCTTTTTAAGGAAGCCCGTAATAATTGATTCCTGCCAAGACGCTGGGGCCGTTCCTTTTTGAGCGGTTGTGAATACATTAATTAGCTCAGATTTTAAGACCGAACCAAACACCCTAAAAAACTCAGGAGGAATTGCATCAGGTCCAACGGCTTTTCCCGAGGACTACGAAAGAAGGGACAGTTCTATTTCTTCCCAAGTGATTGGTGACTCCAGATGTTCTGCCTCTTCCCTTGATAAAGCAGAGTTAGATACTGACCCCAAAAAAATCAGTTACCCTTCCTTTAATGTCTCCGGTAACATCATCCATATAAAGATTGCAATAAAAGTCATGAAAGACCCCCAGAATTTCAGCTGTATTATCATATATTTTCCCTGAATCGTCCATTATTTTATCCATATTAGCTGCAACTGCCTTTTGGCCAGGTGCCTTCTGGAGTTTTCCCCAACTTCATACACTTCAGATCTGTAAGCGGCTATTTGCTGAGCAAGTTTTGTGGCAAAACCATTATAGATCTTTGCTTTCTGAGCCACTATATCCCTTAAAATACCCTCCATTCCAATACCTCTATTACAAGCCAGCATTAATTTAATCTCTAAATCTTTCAGTTTACTCATCTCTTCTTCCATCTTCCTATTTTCCCTCTGTTTTCTTCATGAGTAACTTAAGGTTTCACCCCGGACTCCAGACTTTAACGCATCCCATATAATCCCTGTTGACGAAGACCCATTATTATTGTTGAAAAACTCCGGGATCCACTTATTCATGTGATCAATATAAAGGGAATCATACAGGAGTTTCCATTCAAAAGACCAGGTTTTATAAGATGGTGGGAGATTAAGGACTACACTAAGAATGATGTGATTATGGCCCGAGATCAGTTTAGGAATAATATTGAAACCTAGATTTGCAGAAGCATTCGTCAGTGCAACAGACGCAAAAAAATAGTCCATCCTACAATGCTTCTGATGTGGAGCAGAAAAAAAAGTGCTCCCAGAAGTACCCCCAGATTTAAGAAATCCAACTTCTACTAATCCAAATTCCTACGTGATCGCTCTAATAGCCTTAAACACATTTTTCTTTCTACCTACATAAGGAATATCACTAGATAGATCGAAAGTCCCCTCCAAATGTAAATTAAAATCCCCACACAAAATTAACATTGGGGGCCATAGCGCTAGCTCAATACTTAATTGGTTCAGAACTGCGGGGTCATCGGCATTGGATCCATAAACCGAACAAATGGTCATAGTTGCGGCATCTAGTCGTAACTCAACGATGACCCATCGACCCAGTAAATCCTCTTTAACTCTTCTGATCTGCCCCAGCCCGAACCGTTTTAAAATAGCTACTCCTCTTATGGTGGATCCCTGATGAGAGCATCCCTCTACTTCTAAACCTAAATCCCTGAGCCAACCTTTATTTTTCCAGGGTATATGGGTTTCTTGAATACATAATACATCCGTTCTCATGGTTTTCAAAATTTGAGCCATTATACCCCTTTTTCTTTTATCATTAAGTCCACAAACGTTCCAAGAACAAACATTGATCTTACCTATCTTCCAGTCTAATTAAAACAAACTTGGCCTAAAACAGGGAACAACACAAACCCACCAATACTAAATTAATCACATAGCACAATAACAAACCTGACAATTTTTGACCCTTAATTTGCATAGACCATTCTTTTACTGTCTTTCCTTGCCCCCAACACCCCACCGCTTCTCCCCCAACCCTCCCTTCTCCTCCCAAACCCCCCCCCCCCACCCTCAGTGAACCCACCCAACAGAGGCGTAAGGACTAAGTCCTCAGTGATGGTGAGTAGATGTGAAGTGAGAGAAAGTCCCCAACCATGCCGTTCTAACCCCTTTATCCTAATTTACAAAGTTTGTGAAGAGAAAAAGACCCCACCTATAGATACATAGACCGACATACATATTTTCTAAGAACGAAAAAAATCTACACACTCGAGCAAAATCGTTGAATTTTTGAAAATTTTCCTAGCATTGCTTGTAACACCTATATCACATTTTATCCAAAAATTCCTGTGCCTTAATTTCTGACGAGAAAAAAATCGTTTTCCCCTTATATAGGACCTTTAGTTTGGCAGGGTTTAATAAAAACGCTTGACCCCCCTTTTGCTTGGATAGGTAATATTAACTGCCTAAGTCGCCATCGTTGTTGAACAGTCACCTGACAAAAGTCCGGTCAAACAAAAAACTCCCAGCCATTGCCTTTCTTAGGCCGTGTAGGCCTGGCTATATCATATAGGATTTCACGAAGAAGGTAGTTATGAAAGCAGATGAGAATTGCTCTTGGTTTACTGTCCTCGCCTTCTGCATTTGGTCTCTGCATAAACAGGAACCGGTGAGCCCTTATAATTTCCTTCTCCCAGTCCCATTCTTTCAGATCTGGGAACGCGGTAGCGAAGAGTTCCACAACAAAACGTCGGATATCCTTCCCCTCGACACCTTCCGGTATACCCAGGACATGTAAGTTATTGCGTCGTGCACGATTTTCTAGATTGGTGAGTTTCCAATCAATGTCCTGACCAGTCTTCTGCAGTACATTATTGGAAGATTTTTGAGTGGAGAGTTCATCCTCAACCGAGGAGATCGCTCTTCTGCTTCACTTACTCTAGTAGTAGTTTCTGTGCAAGACTTAGCGATCCGACAAACCACATTCTGTAACTTCCGAACTGCCCCCTGGCACCGGAGCCCTTCCGCTTTAGTCTCCTCTCTGAGCCATGATGATTTTATACATTGAGGACTGTAAGTTATAAATAGACTTGGGCGTAATTCCGCCTTCGCATTCTGATTTAGGATTATCAGAGGTTTCTCCTTGGGTGGCCTGCAAGTCAGTCACGGCATCCCAGTGAGGCTGATTTATCATACTTTGTCTGGGATTGGGAAGGACATTCAGCGAGTCCGGTAGCTTACGAACTGTACCGAGGGCCTCAGCATTTGCAGCAGAACCTAGGCTTAAGATATCGTCTTCCAAAGATAGATTACCATCATCCGCCCAGTCATCAGAGAGGGATAGCCTATCATTATCATTGTCATTCTCACCCTCTGACATGATGGAGACATCCGACATGGAGTAAAATTGACCCCCAGGGCCAACAGATTCTAGATCGTTCCCAGATGCCTTCCCTATATCCTTATCTTTATCTTTGTCTTTATCCAGAATATTACTAGACTGATTTTTAATTACTTGGAGAGCCAATCCAGAAGATACCAAAGCACCAGAGATGCCGGAAGTGTTAGGAGTCTCAGAGGCTGGGCCAGAGGGCAGATGTATAGAAGATTGGATAGGATTAATGTTTACCTTGCGTGAGACTCTGATCTCTCCCACCTCCTGACAGAGCTCAGCCAATTCTTTGTCCGTATCTGTCTCAGGCGAAATTTGGGGTGATATTCCGGGCACTCCAGATTCACCAGATTTGGCCATTGCTGCTGTAGATGTTGCGGCTGTTAAAGTAGCATTTTTAGCGCCAGACACATTCCTTTTCTTAAAGTCAGATACCACACGTTCCTTTGTACCCGTGTCTGGCTGAGCTATAGGGTGCCCATTACGGGCCATGCGTGAACTGCTACTAAGCACCTCTGGAGTAAAGGCTGCACTTGCATCATTCGTTAGAGGACCAGAAGCCGTTGTAGTCGGAGTTATAGTCCCACCTGAAGCTGCTGCTGCTGCTGCTGCCGCGGCAGCGGCCTTTGCTTTGGCCCCCCCCTTCCCTTCGGAGCCATAGAGTTCCTTTTTAAACGCTTATAGAAACTTAGCTACTTTTTTATCTTTTGTCTCTCAGTATGTCTTAGTAACTCTTACTAATATGTCTAAATATACAGTTCAAATGTTCATACAGCAACGACACGAGCAAATATATTTAAGCCTCAAATGCGCCAGAAAGAGCCAGGGCTCCTCAAAACCGACTTTGCGACTGCTTCGCCACTGCTTCGAAATGGGAGATCCAGTGCGGACCCAGGACAATAAAATGGGAGGAGGCAAGATGGCGGCCGCACTAGTGGCCGAGTGAGAGGTGGTGCGTGAGCGGTCCCTAACCCGATGCCGAACTACCTGCTGTAATACTTGTGACTGTCCTCTGGCGGAGCTTTGAGCAGATATCTCAGCATTTATTGAAATATTGTGTTTGGGGAACTGGCGGACGAGCTGCAGTGGTCGAATACGGCTGCCTCCCTCACCTTCGGTCTTTACCTGCCGCGGGGTCTGGGAGCTTCTCGGTGTGCGGTGGGCGCCTGTGTTCCTTTGTGGCTCTCCCGCGAGGTTAAGGCGGTTGGAGTATTCGGAGCCCCCCGCGGACGATCTTGGTGCTGGGTCTCTTTTGAGGGTGAAAAACACCCTGCACAGAAGATTGCGGAGCTTGGAGCTCTGTGAGCGAAAGTTCATTCCACCCCCCTCGTTGTGATCACCTGAGTTGGAGCAGCTGGGGTAATGGCTCACTGGAGCAGAAGTACAGGAGTCTTCTGAGCCGATTGAGGAGCGCCAGATAATGCTGCAGAGCCTGCAAAATTAAACGCGGTAGGAATTACTGTCTCTGCTACCGTTTGGTGGTGATCTTTTTCTCAAAGGAGTGATATTGCGAGGGCGATAGCGGAACGGACTGTGTCCTAGCAGCAAGCTCCCCAGGTGTGAAAAACAAACTTTTCTTTTTCCTGTCCTGGCAGTTGAGTTGAGTGGTAATTGGGAGGCAGGTTGTGCTTCAGGCGAACTGAGGAGTGAAACTTTATTGTCCTGGATCCGTGCTGGATCTCCCATTTCGAAGCATTTCTTATTTTAAGTTGATTAATTATACACATCACTTAAGTTATGTTTATGGAAGTGTGACTTTACAAGGGGTGCACACAATTTTGTTCCCCCCCCCCCCCCTTGCTCCATCAACCCGACACCCTGGGTCTCCTCCTTTTAGTCGGTCATGCCTTTCACGTGTCCCAGGCAGCCAAAGGATCCTAAAATTCAATTGAGGAAAACTGAAAGAGTATTCAGTATTATGACGAGGTCAGGTGAAGGACTATTTCAGTGGTGCCAATCCTAGAGTTCTTTTAGTGAAACTGAAATCCCTTCTTGCAGTTCATGGACATACCCCTGCTTTTTTAGACCTATTTCGTTCAGAACGTTCCCAAGAAGATAAGTGAGCAAATATTTTTTTTTTGTTGCTAATGATTCCACTGAATTTTATTGCTCTTTTGATCACCAAGTTTGACTTTTAACTGTGGGTAAGTCTCACCCACTGTAATCACACTGTGCGTGTTTACCACTAGTGTCCTCCTTTAAGATCATGCTGCTATGATGTAGCTGGGGTAAAAGGGTACTTAGCTGTTACGTTTCAGCAAATGTGTGGGCTGCCCATAGGAGACTACTGCCTTGCTCAGCCCGGTAACTGCGCTCAGGTAGCTTGGTGCGAGAGGGACTCTAGAACAGAGCTTTCCAAACTCTGTGTCCCAACACAGTACTGTGTCGCCTGCAAGTGGTGGGTGTGTCGCAGGATGGCAGGGCACTTAGCACATGACTGCTAATTAGCAGGTATTCCTTTTAAAGAGTGTCTCGGAGTCTGCAGCAGCAGCGGGGACTCCGAGACACTCTGCTCTGTGGTGGCCGACGATTCACAACAAAGCCCCATTGACATGTAAATGGTCATTTAAAGACCTGCGCAGTACTCCGGTGCATATGTTCTCGAGCATTAAGCATTGGTGTATATGGTTATATACATGCTTCTATGTGTGACATACGTCTGCACGTACGAGTTTGTGTAATGTCATGTGCGTGCAGACACGTATGCCACGTGTGAGAGGTATATGCATGCATTTTGCTGCATGCGCGCGTGTTGGTCTTTGAAAGACTCGTATGTTTTCTGAGGGTATGAGTGTGCTGAGGTGGTTCTTGGACGGCCCTCTGCTCATGAATGTTAAACGGGGTGTATGTGTAGGGGGGGAAAGAGATAGGACCTATCAACCCCCTCCTCCTACACACACACACACACACAGACACACATACACCCCGTTTAGCATTCAGTTATCCTTGTTCAAACTGCCGGAGGGGCTCTAGGGCATCGGACCAGGAAATTCGATTCGGACAGAGATGTGCGAGCCAAGAAAAATCTTAGTTTCAAAGCGTGGGCCTCTCAAAGCAACCTTGCCTGTCAGTTGGTAAATACATTGGTGAGAAAATGGAATTTAGACTGGATAGAGCCATATTGAAAACGACTAAAAGATGGATATAGAGGCCGTTGGTTGTGGAAAATCCTTATCTTTCGGAAATAAGTGCTAAATATAATGAACATTGCGCCAGTAGAGTTCACTCCACTTCTCATTGAAGCGCTTCAAGTACACTATTTCTGGAACAACCTGCTTGAAGGCCTGAGGCCCAACAAGGACTTTTTCCACTTCAGGAGGAACCGGAAACTCAGCAGTTCAGAACTGAACTATGAATGCTTTCCCCTGGACAGTCTCTGCTTTTTTTCTAATCCAATTCTCCCCACGTTAACCTACCTCCTTTGTTCATTTTACTATTGTTTGTCTTTCTGCAAAGTTTCCCGCTGCCCATGTGGCTAGATCCGCATTGTATGAATGCTAGAAGTAAATAACCAACTAATACATATGGAACATTAGTGCATGTGCAAGTTAAGAATATGTCCTCGTGCAATGTAACTGGTGCTCATGTAAAGCACTCTAATACTTTTGGGTCGAGGGGATGCTGTATAAAACTGCAAAAAAAAGTGCAGCAATCTGGATTTAACAATTCCACACAAGCCTGTGTAATTCCATTGCATCCACATTATTAATTGGGCCTTATCGTTTGACATTCTAGTGGTAAATACAAACCGAAGCCACTGTAGCAGTTGTCAAGTATTATCTGGAAAAGGGCACTGTGTGGGCAGTAGGGGTTTCATGTCTCCTTTCAACCGCCTTGGTGTCGGCAGATTGCACACATTTCTATATTAGTCCTGTTCATCATCACCAGTCTTTCTTAACCAACTTTCTACATGTTTGAAGTAATGAACATACACCCATTCAACTAAACATCGATTTACCATGAATCTCCATACTATCAAATTGCATTTGTAAGAGCGTATCAAAAGAATGTGCTGTATGTCAAAAAACATTTGAAAGGTAATTTACATTTTAGGACCTTGTCAAATAAGCTTTCTCTCCATAACCTTGCATGCAGATCACGGCCCACTGTCAAACGGATAGAATTTGGGAGCCGTGCTGACACCATGCGCACTCCCCTCTATTGACCACCCTCCTCCATGTATAGCCCATCGGCACTTCTATGTTCCCCTCCATGACTTATCCTTCTGGGTGTGTAGCAGTTCCAAGTTGTGTCCTCCTGTGCGCATCTCTTGCACTTACTACCTATTCCTGACTATACTCTTACCCAAGGTTTCCTTGGCATCTCTGATGCTAATTCTTTCTCTCTCACTCATTCAGCCAGTGCAGCTGTGGTATCTGCTTTTCAATTCCAGTGCGATAAAGATTGCCATTCCTTGATCCACCATGCACCATCTTTTTACTCCTTCCTGCCTGCTAGATCATGCTTCTTGTTGCGCCCTTCACTATCGTGGACCTGTTCCTATGCAGCTTCGCCGATGCACCATCTTTCTGACCTGAAAGTCTGATGATGGCACTTTCTAGGGCTGTCTAATCAAATGACCACTCTTGTGGCGCTGTTTATGATGTCTGGGCATAATCAGAATTGCCTGCTACATGTTAACTTGCTGCTGTGGGCAAAGGTTTGGGTGCCATTCCCTGTGGCTTGATCGGTGTCTGCTGTGTCAAGTACTCCTCTCCCCCAATACACTGAATCACCTTCATCCTACCAGCTGCTCATTGTTGCCACAGGCAGATGGAACACGAAACACACTGTCTTGTGGTGATATTTTAACTTAGACTAACACTTCCTACCTCCTAGTGGTGCCTTTAGTTGCAACCTGCTCCATGCACTTTAAACCTCCAATGGCAGGTTGAGGAGAACGTGGAAGTCATAAAATAAGAACTGCAATGGAGGCTGTGCCGAACAAGCAAGAGGGTCTCTGGTGTGCACGACTAAAATATTATTTTACATGGCAATGGTTCAGGATTAGTAGTCAACTCAACCAAGACATATTAGATACTCCATTGAGCTAGCTGAAACATTTTGCTGGATTCCTTGTGGATTATGGGACTGCTGTTTTTTATGGAGAAAACTCTTCCCTAAGGCACTTTACTTAAGCACCACGTCCTTTACACGAGGTCACATTAATTTTTGTGGCACAGGGAAAAATAGTGATTTGCCCAGAATCACAGGATGTTAAGCTGATGCCTAGTCTGGAGCCTAGTTCCCCTGTTGCCAAGTTGGCAGCTCTTTCCATAACCCCACATCCTCTCCACCTGTCTGTCATATGGGTTCCCTTCCTCATAGTCTGCAAGGTCATCTGTGTGTGTGTGTGTGTGGGGTTGTGTGAGTGTGTGGTTCTGTGGGTATGTGTGGGGTTGTGTGTATGTGTGTGTGTATGTGGGGGTGTGTGGGTGTGTGGAGTTGTGTGGGTGGGGGTGTGTGTGTGGGGGGTGTGTGTGGGGTTGTGTGTGTGTGGGTATGTGTGGGGTTGTGTGTGTGGGTGTGGGGTGTGTGTGGTGGGGGTGGGGCCCGACCTTCCTTAGGTGGTTTGGGCTTGCTCGCGTTACCGTGTCCGTGAATTTTTTTTCACAAAAAGGTGTGTCGCCAACATCAAAAGTTTGGAAAGCTGTGCTCTAGAAGGTTAGGTGATGACCTAAGATTGGCCTTATAATATTAGTGGGAACTCCTAGGTGAAGTCAGTATGGTTTACATTTTTGTCTGCAGTGGCACTTTATTATACACATAAGATGAAACTGGTCTTAAAGTGCAGTGTTGCATCCTATAGACCTGCAAAGTCCATTGAGGTATGAAACTTGGATGGAAAGTGTGCACCCAAGTTTATAAACGTAGATCCCAAGATCATAAATATAGGTCGTCCAGAATTTTCATATTTCTCTGTCTCGGGTAGGGATCAGAGCGCAGGCCTTTTGTCACCCTGCTGGCCCAAGTTATTTACATTTCTACCCAGCAGAGGAAACAAAGGCCTCCCCACCCAAAAGGAGTCATTTTCAACTCCTGAGGAAGAAGCGGTGAGGAAGATAATCTGCATTTTATAATTACCCGTCACACTGTATCTGGTCTGGAGGCAGACCACGCCCACTAAACAAAGGAGGAATCCCAGACAACTGGAGTAAACCTAGGTGGGGGGTCATCTTTGAGGTTCCGGTGGGAAAGGCCCTGGTAGTTATGTCAATGAGGAGCAGAGCTGAGGCTCCCCATAGGAGATGTAACCAGTGAATTCCGGACAGCAAACATCTTGGACTGTCCCACCGTACTGTGCAGAAGGTTTTGGGACTTTGTGGATAGGTGATGTGGCACTGTGGTATTGGCCGGGGGCAAGGGGGGTGGTGGCTTCCATCCTCATTTAAAATGTATTGCACAAGGGAGAGAGGGTCCATTTTGATATTGTGCTCTGGACACTGCGACGGACACTGCAGCTGTAGCCATGAACAACAGGAAGGTGAACCCCCTGATGCACTAAGTGCTGAGGAGTCTGCCCACAGTTGATCACAGTACTATTTGGTCTCTCTAAGGGCTAGTGAGGATGGCACACTTACACATCCTGAGGATCAGTTGGGGTGAATGATCTGGACTTCTGCAACCAGGCAAGAGAAGAGGAGCACCGGAAAACAAAGACCAGGAGAAAAAGTGGTGCAGGGAGCCATTGGGACCAGCTATCTGCTAAGTACTCCACCTTGAAGGCCAGAAGGCCTGCTGGAATTGTCCTTGGTGGCTAGAGCTCACTACCAGGAGTAACATGTGCCCCATAACTTCGAAAATTATCCATCTAGGTCCAAATGATGGTGGTTGAAGGTGGCAATAATGCACCAACAAGCATTAAGCTTGTGGGATGCTGCTGCACCAGTGAGAAATTACACCTGGGGTGAGCCGGGGGGCAGTGCAATGATGATTTATTTTACCTGGAGGGGGAGTGTACGTGTGGCCCCCTCCCAAGGCTCCTCCTTGCCTCCGATGCCCCCACATCTCCCTGGGTGCAAACAGAAAACAAGCATTTGCAATTGAAACGGTCTTGCATTTCCGCGAGTTTGAGCTGTTGGCATTGTACATGACAATGCCTTTTATTTATGTTTTATAAACCAAAACATAAATAAAAGTCATTGTCATTAACATGACATTAGCTAAAACTCGAGTAAATGCGAGACCTATTGCATTGCAAATGCTTGTTTTTCCATAGTAGCAAAGTACGTAAGTAGTGCAGTCTGTAGTTTGAATCATCGCTCACTCACAGCCAAACAAAGCATGAGGACGGCATCCAATTCTTTCGGAAAATATAGGCTTCTATTGATGAGAGTAGAGGCTGTTGCCAATTTCTAAGTTTATGGATGACCATAAGGATAAATGTGTTTTCTTTCTCTATTACCGCTCACCATTTCACCAGCCTAAAAGCACAATGTTATGTTTTTTATCTGCCTGTGCGTTGCACACAGTTCCCTTTGTTTATTTGTTACTACACTAAATATGAAAATACAACGGATTTCTTTTCCTTTTCCTCCTTTCTTAGCAAACATTTCTGTTGGGTTACTACTTTTTATTCCAGAAAATAGTTGATCTTCATACTCGGGAACTTTGTTTGGAGTACAAATATTTCCCACACTTGTGATGTTCGAATAATCTCACATATCCATGGGTATGTGTTTTGGATCCATTTTTGGGAACGAAATTCTAGTAATTTACCAGCCGTCTTGCCTACTCATTGCAAGAAAGAGTGATCCTTCTGACCGTAACAATTGCACCAGCTCCACTGAAAACCCACTCCAAGAAAACATCGTCTATAGGACAGTCTGAATACTTTATTGCCAGACTGCTGTGTTAAGCCAGTGTGAATTTTTCCTATGTTAGTATATCTATGGCTCTTGATCAAAGAAAGATTTTTTCGAAATAGGTTGGTACTATATTCTCAATTGCCATAGTTTTTGAGTTGGTTTCTTGTGCCAGTGTGCTTAACCCCTTCCATGCTCATGACAAGGTCAACTCGTCATGAGGCACGGTTGAGCTGTGCTTATGATAACGGACCTTGTCATGAACAATGGGAAATCATAAAAAGCAGCACAGGAGGGGAAAACCCCCTAGCAGCCAAGGTGTTAATTTATGTCCTGGAATATTCATTAGAAACCAACCCATTGGAAAAGCTGCCTGAACTGTTGTTGTTAGTCTTGTTGATTTAGTAGCAAGTGTATCTTGATTGCATTTGTGCTACCACTGACTGGTGTTGCTGCCATGCTTGCAACATTCTTCTGGACTAAGTCACCATAGTGCTCTCTAGAGTTTGGTGAAGTCAGTGTTTGTTCTTCTTTGAAGCTGGGTTTGTGGATCCACAGACTTGATTCATAGTTCCCAGCGAACCCTTTCAATTCTGTGAACCCCATCTGGAACTGCAAATCCAAGGAAAACTTCAGACCTTTTTACTATTAGACAAGAGCTTGCTCCGCTGAACAATGTTAACCTGTTTTGGATACACATATCTGGTGCAGGAATTCCATATCTAGCATGGGTTTATGAGGTGTTACTCAGTTCATAGCGCAAAGCTTTGATGCTTGTGTTGAGTATCGTGAATCCAACTTTGGTTTCGTAAGGCATAATAATAAAACAAAAGAGCATGACCACAGACTTGAGACGAATCCCTGCTGCAACTCTGCACAGTAATGTTTAGCTGCTTATGGCAGGATGGCGCAGGGCCAGGCCCTGCAGCACATCCCATTGCAAGAGTCAAGGGCTAGCGGACAATCCCTACCGAACACATGCAAAGGCTGTGCTCTGCCAGGTTTAGCCGCTTTCGGTGAATTAGACGCTGAGAGATTTTTTTCCTACTAGATACCGCTTTAGCTTTTTTGTGAAACCCTAAAGTATAGCAGCATATTACTATTTAGAATGTTTATGAAGTGAATTTAAGAGTTTTGTTTGCTCTGGTTTCCGGTGTATTTTAGGTTTTAAAATATATATATTTTTTTTCAGTTACAAAACCACCTCCTTCTATTGGATTGGACAAGGTTGTGTATATTCCAGACATAGACTTTAAGTATCCTGATTTACCGATACGCAAGGCCAAAGATGAGGTGACTATAACTTTTTTGTACATTCAAGAGCCCTGTCTATAAATACCATTTGGGTTGGGTGTCTTATGTGAATCATAAAAACCCAAAACATTATTGGTACTGATTAATGTTTTCAGCACACCTTTTGGAAAGTGGTATATCCCAGTGTGTGGATGTCTTGATTTACAGAGTACTGCGAAGATTCCTTCACAGACACAGTATTTTCTTTAAATCCTCGTAAACCTCTGGATTGGCATAAAGAAATCCCCATAAATATAAGCAGTTGTCCTGCTAAGAAGAAAAGTACTGCATCAAAACAAGGGATTGTGCGAGAAATTCCTTCATGTTGGTAAGAGGACTCTGCTTACAGGCCTATGCTAAAGTGGTGCTGAACAAGCATCTCGTAATGGCGTCGCCTACATTTAAAGATACCCAACAGGGCCACCCTCTTTCAGCATTACTATAATCTAAATATATTGTTTTTTCTGAATCCAGATTGTACAAAACTTGGACACTGTAGATTTTGCCCACAGTCATGTTTTAAATATTTTGATTGGGTTTCAGGCTATGAAGGAAACTACACATTCTTGAGTCTAGTCCCGAAATAAATTAAGAGCTTTCTGTTGCTTGAAGGTAGTGCTGGATAAGAATGGCAGTAAAATTCTCCCTTATTGAACTTCTCGATGAGGATTTGCATTAGTGGTAGGGGGCTTTACATACTCCAAACATCCTACATTTTTCTCACCCAGCCTTTTGCCCTCTAGACCGTGAAGCAGTAGCCTTAAAGTGAATTTGGTACAAAGAATATAGATTTAGAAAATCTGTGTCAACCTACTTCATTGGCTTGGATAACGACCTTTATTGGGATTGTAATCATTGGTTTGAACTGATACTGACCTTTATCCCATCTCCCATGATCTTGGACTTGACTGAATGTGCTGTTCATGCTATGTCTAGCCTGTTCACAACAAAATATGCTACATATGACCATTTTGCCTCCACGCACCTTCACCTCATTGCCATCCCTGCAATGACGTGAGAGCATTACCTTTAAATGGTGCTGAATGGTTTAATACAAATAGTAACTATCGAGTATCCCTTTTGATCTCACGATACTCATTGTGTTGAGAAGAGATGCCTGCTACACCTGAACACCACTTGCTAGGGGTGGGAACAGAAAAATTCACCATGACTCCAAGATATTAGTGTGGGCTCGACTGTGTTCCAGAGATCTCTCGTCAGGAGGGCTGGCCCCCTAACAATTTCACCTTCTTTTTTTGTAATCAGTTTTTTTTTTTTAACTAACCCAGGGGGTGTGATTGCGCCCTCTTCCCCATGGGCAATAACACCTCTACCCAAAACTGGTCCCTGGTGGCCATGGCCACGTGTTTCCTGCCTGAGAATTGCAGCACGATCTTGATCTACATCTAGGAACAGTTTTAAGGAGGCCTCAGTGGAGGTTGGGGGGTAGAGAGTCTCCTCTTTACAATGAGGTCTCCGGGAAACCTAGGGATGCCGTTATCTTTTCTCTAACAGAGCGGAAAGGAGCGCTTACCTGCTCTTTTTGCTGCTCCGGTGGTGAATCGGTTATATCGCTGATGTCATGGGTGGGAGGGGTTGGTCGCTGACACAACTCTTTAAACAAAAAAAAACAAAAAAGAATCCTCTGCTCGCATCGGAGCATCCATTGTAGCTCGTAACGGAGCATCCCTTGTAGCCCACCCGGTGTCGACCATTTGCAGACGGCTGCCCCAAAGGGGTTAATCATCAGCCACTGTGTATACAAATCTTTGACTGGGATTAGCGAAAACGGCGAAATTCAGGCACTGCCAAAATACGACTGAAACTCAACTACTCATGAATGAGAGTTCCTTACATTGAAACCCTTCTAAAATGTTATCTCCGCATAGCTGAGCAAAATGCTAGAATCCTCCTTAAACACGCAATCTGCCACGACTTATTTAGGCAACACGTGGGACTTGGCAACTTCACTCAAACGGGGTGATCACTTGGACCTTCTGGTAATGGTTGCTTGAAAACAGGTATTCTGCCAATAGAAGGGTGCGCGCCATTGCAATTACTAATTAATTTCAGAAATATCAGCGGAGACAAACTTTGGGACAAATTGGATCTTTATTTAGAGCATTCCAACTTGTCATTATCCAACATTCTTTGTGCTACATCAACTAGGATATTGAACTTTAAATTGTTTATATTCTCGCTCTGGTCAGTATGGATACTATATGTATCGTGTAAATTAAAATTAGTGGGTTTCTCTTGAAAATGTAAGTGTAGGCTATTACCTGCCTCCTCTTTTTTTTTTAGCATTCTTTCTATCCCCATTTCCTTCTTCTCCCCTTGCTGCTATCCTTTGTTTCGTCCCCCCCACTCCTTCCTCCCTCTTCCATTCTGTCCTTTACTTAATGTCAGTTCATCCTTCCAGTTCTTTGTCCACTCTCGTTGAAAATGTGTCACTATGAATTGTCTCCGCCCTAAATGCGTTAGAGTAGTTAAATTGGTATATCCCCCAAATTGTTAACTGGAAAACGTATGTACAGCCACGCATGTACAAACAAGAAGATGCAAACTTAATAGTACAGATCTTGAATGATTTATTTTTACGGGACCCATTATCTCAACTTCACCTATTCTCAAAGGTCTTAAAATCGCCATGTAATACAATTTAAAACATACATGTTAGTGTAATAATTGTTCAGTGTACCTCTTGCAGAAGTATATATTAATGTGCATGCAGAGGAGATAATGGCCACTACAGGTCTGTTTTTTTCCGTTCTTACACCTTTAATTATGAAAAAGTCATTTGTCCATTGAAATAAACTAATAAGCATGTCATTTCACTTTTGAGGCGCCTGTTTATTTTCTTATGTATTATGAAAGCCAAGCACGTGGGCTACGCCTACAGTGTGCAAGCACATGTTCCTGTATGGAAGAAGCCAGGTCTGAGGCTTGGTAGGGGATATCATTTTAGGACCCTTACACCTGAATTCATTGTGGCGATTGCCTTTCTGCGGTTTGCAACTGATTTGGATTTAAAATTACTAAAAGCTGCCCCCCTGTGTTGTACATTCGATACCGTGAGGACCAAAACTCTAGTACACTCAGGGCCTCATTACAATTTTAAGTGCTGTTACGGGTGCACCTGATAAATACAAGTATCAGGGCATGCCTTGTGAACTCGGTGGAGCATTACCACATTCCTGTTAACTGTGCTTTGGAATGGTGAAAGCGGTCATTCTGCGTTTTTTCCTATGCATGCATGCGCAGGCTCTGAATGTTGCATTTTTTTTACACATTGGAGTTCTGGCAGATTCCAACTGAGGAAAAATCTCAAAACACAGCCCTGATTCGGGAGCAAACTACTGTTGCCTGAATATGGATTAGTGCTAAGGATGTCTTGAAGCCTTGGGTGCTTTAAATGGTCCTTAGGGAAGTTGGGGGTGAAAGCTGTGCGGGTGGGTGCACGTGATACTGGGTCCAATTTACATTGGAGATTTAATGCGCCATTAGGCTAGTGACATGAAACTTATTGTTTATTCTCTTTGTGATATTCACAAATGAAAGCTAAATTCAGTGCGAAGAAAGTTTATATATTTTTTGAACTGAAAGCCTGGGCAGGACGAACAACATATTGTTTTCTGTTAACTGCAGAATAGCCAAAGAGGGTGTTCTTAATGTAATAATGTAATTTTTTGATATATGATTGCACTTAATTTTTTTTAATGTTACTGAATTCCTAGGCTGATAGGGTTTACTGTGTTTCTTCCTTTCTGTTAGTTAATTTCTCTGATCGAGTACAACTCAGTTCTGATTGTGCGTGGTGCCACAGGCAGTGGCAAAAGTACTCAACTACCACAGTTTATTTTGGATCACTGCACTCGACGGTCTGTCTACTGCAATGTCGTGGTTACTCAGCCGCGTAAAATAGGTGCCAGCAGCATTGCCAGGTGGATTAGCAGTGAACGGAAGTGGGTTCTAGGCGGTATGGTGGGCTATCAGGTAAGATGTTGAGAAATACTTTTCAAAATGATTTATACATTACTTTTTAGATGTATCCTTTCAATAACCCTGTAGCACTTTGGTCTTCATTGTTTTTATTTTATTTGTATGTTTTTACGTGCATTCCAAGGGGTGCTTGATAGTCCAACGTGCATTTCAGAAAACATTATGAAAGGCAAATTATTTCTAGACATTATGACATAATTCAGTATGACCACTCGCTAAAGTTAACCTGCAGTAAAATGCCTATGAAACAGTACTAACACTAATGCATTTTAGCCTTAGAAGAAAAAATCTAAACTATGTTAAAATAGGAGCTAAAAGTAATATCAACTTGAGTAGAGTTGAAGGTTTTATTAATTGTTTTTACTGGTATAACATTTTAAATGGGTTTGCTAATTGATATTGCTCCTGAGAATCCCTAAAAAGCACTAGAGAAAACAAGGTTTTCAGCTGATTACCATGCTGGACATCCTTTTGACCTGGACTATGGACAACTTCTGGTGTTTGCATATTTTTGTATACTTATACCAACCCATGTACTTGCGATTCATGGTCAAGAACCACCTTTGAAAATTTATTTGTAGCTTTCCCCTTTGACCTTAAATTGGACTCGTACGTTTTTACAAATTGAATGGTACAAGGGTATCCTATTTGGTAAATTTAGTTAATCATTTGGCATTTATCTGTCCTATTGGCTGATTAGAACAATTTTGTGACAGAAAAGCGAAGCCTCCAAGGAAAATATAATATAGAGGTGAAAGTCTTGGGTCCACTGTGAAAGAAACAGAATAATTCTTCACCCCAACCACCAGCATGTTGCTCCAGAGGGAACACATTTGCAGTACAAAAGGCACCGTGAAAACCCCAAAGGACAGGAAACAAATGCACCTCTCAGGAACACGCAGTCCAGTTGCAAACCATATGTAAAATTTTGTAAGAACAGAGTCTTGCCTGTTATCTGTCTAAGGGCTTGCCTCTGTTGGACCTCTTTGCAACTTATCAGTGTTTCAAATGTTAATGTGTTTTAGGCAGGGGATGGTGCAACTTCAGTCAAGGTGAGGACTTTTCCTCTCGCAGGATAATTCACATATGACGCCTGCCCTTGACACCTTTGTTTTTGTACAGACTATACATTTCCAAGTGGTTTGAGGTGGAGAGGGCGCACTGAAGGTTGTATGGTTTTGTTGATGTGGGACACGAGTATATATTTCTATCCCGCAAATTAGTTTTGGAGCTTAGGTTAGCAGTTTCTGGTTCTGTTCCCAAGTGCTAAGTGTTCCAAACTAGATTTGAGTAGGGATATATTGATAAAGAAAACCAGGGTCGCTAGTAAGATTGCGTATTTCTATCTATTGGAAACTTAAATCACAGTGAGTTGTTATTACTGTAGAGCGTCCTTAACAAACCTAATTCATTTATATTTTGCCATTGAAAACTTCTGCAAACCCTTACTTCAAGATGTTTGGTGCAATTTGAGTTTGTTTGGTACTCTGTTTTTTTTTTTCTAGGTTGGTTTAGACAAAATGGCAACCAAAGACACAAAGCTGATTTACATGACCACTGGGGTTCTTTTGCAGAAAATTGTTGGTGCCAAAAGCCTAGGAGAGTTTACTCATATTTTTATAGACGAGGTAAGATTTTAATGGATTTTTCAAGTGTTATACGTTCCTAGTTATTGTTTCTTTCTACTTGCTCATCTTCAGCTCCTTATACACAACACCATCACAGGTCATCCCCACCTACAAGCATTCAAATAATTTGGTGCAGGTCTAAAGTTGAAGGAAACCTGGAGCGCTGGGATTGTGTGCAATACGCATCTGCATCGTTTTTAATACTATTACTAATCCTAATCCCTATAACCTTAAAATGTAACTTTTACAAAACTGTTTTATATGTGTTAAAATCGTTTGTATGTCTCATTAATGAGTATAAAAATTATTTCACAGTTTTATGCATTGATTAAGATTGAAACTTTGTTGAAATAAACAGTAGCATTTCGTTATACAGTAACTTCAACACAACTGTTATTTTTGGACCACATATTTAAAGAATATGGGATTGCCAGTTTTGGGTGGAGTGTGCTAAATATACTATTATTGCTCCCTCTTGATTTTCACGAACTCCATTTACTTTCATCAGCATTTCTTTTGACATGTGCAGAAGGCTGAAAGATGTCAGAGCTTTTGAAATCAAAGTCTGAATCTTCTCTTTTCTCGCTTCAGATTTTAATAATCAGATTTGACGCTGTAATGACCTTCTCTTAGCTAGATAGACCAAAAAAAACTGCCTCAGAACTATGACCTTTAGCTAAATCAATGTGGCCCCTAGTAGGACACTGTTTGTAATGTCTTAGACATCACCCACTGCATTGGACCAGGGGTGCATCTAGACTGGCACTACGGTGGGGAACTAAGAGGTCAAACCTAGGAAGTGAACTAAAGCGATATACAATTGAGCCGTGAGGATATATTACGGAAAGGCTGCTTATTTCAGTATAGATGAACTCAAATGGTCAAAGCTTGCCACCTTGATAAGTGGCCAAACTCTCCCTCTGTGGCGCCATGGAGTTACTTCCACGGCGCCAGAATTTGGCCACTTATGAAGGTGGCAAGCTTTGACCTTTTGAGTTAATCTATACTGAGTATGAGTATGAGTATTAAAATTTTATATAGCGCGCAGTTACCCTGGGGCATCCCAGCGCTTATCCAGACACCAACAGATGAAACAGTCAATGAGGCACACTTACACAGGAAACAGATGTGTTTTCAGACATTTGCGAAAACGCAGAGTGCAGGTCTCAGCGCGCAGTTTTAAAGGTAGAGAGTTCCAAAGCGTCGCTATGTTGACCGAGAATCTTCTCCCGCCGGTGAAATAAGTAGATGTTCCGGAATATATCCTCACAGCACAATTTAATATCACTTTTAGAGCCCTGATGAGTGCCACAAATTGTGATTTAGGAACGAAACTCGTTGGCTAGTTTTATGAACAACTATGGATTTGTAAATAAAGAATTTAAAGATCTCTAAATGGACTGGAAATGTGCTTCTTTCAGTGCACCTCCTTTTGTTAATTTTGTATTTAGAATTTGTAACCAGTGGCACCAAAGGGTGACGGGTGCATGCAGTATTGTGCCAGATTGTTATAAATATGTTAACAGTGTTCTAGTGATGTGCTATCTAACAGGTCTGTCACCCTGCATCGTCTTTGCTTTGAGATTGGAGGCCGAACTAACAAGGTGGGCTAAGACGTCAACCATTGAATGCCGGGCTAACACTTCAAGCAATAGAGCAGAGCTATTCCTAAACCAATACAAGAAAATAGAGTTTTAATTTGTGTTATTTAAACATATTGATCAAAACTGATGGGATAATAGTTAACCTGTTTTAGTGGATTTGGCAATGTTTATAGTCAAAGATCTTTAAAAGGGGCAATGAGTGAATTGACATCTGAAAAGCGACTGCTACAAATTCCAATACAAATCCCTTTATAACTAGTTTTTGCCACGTTATTACAAGATGATGGCCCTTTATGCAAATTTCGCGAAAGTACCTTCTGTGACTTTGACAATTAGCCCATTAAATATTTTTTATTTGAACTGCAGAAAGACCCTCCTTTCTGACTGTTGACCAAAGGGACATTTTCAGTCTGCTCATCGGGCTGCTGTACTATATGCTTTTTTGTGCAGATCTTCAAATATTGCGCTTGGTGTGTTAATGTACCTGATTTTAGGATGTGTTACTGCCAAGATTTGGGTCTGATTCCTAATGCATCTTCCATTCATCCTGAGATTGAATTAGTGAGTGCCAATCAAATGGCAATATTACCATCTGCTAATTACTTTGCCCCTAAACTGCTCTGTTTTAAATCAAAACAAAAGTTATGCTTAGCACACCACGTTGACCAGGTCTTCTATGAGATGACTGACCTACATCATCCAGGCCTAAAAAAATGGCTATAAAGGTAGTTGCCTTTAAATAACTTTACTACAAATGGTCTTCTAGCATGCACATTATTTCTTCTAGCACCAGAACACTTCCAGTGTGCTGCTGATGGGCAATGTCCTCCAAAGAGGTCACTTAAACAGAAGTTATGCCTCTGAGTAGCATATGTTATCATAACAATACCAATGCTTTTATTTCTGTTCTGAAGCCTGCAGCACATAGTGTCAAATTCACTGAAGTATCAATGTTATTTTCAAATCCTGCAGCGGCAACATGCTTTATTAAATGCAACATTTATTATGACTTGTTCCAAAATTACTTTGAAAAGAATGACCCTATTCTCCTGAATGTCTATATTAATTATAGCAGTTAGCCTGGCCTAGTGGCAGAGAGGGGCAACTTTGAATTGGGCGCAAGAGGAGCACCAAACCGACAACTTTGTTACCAACTTGTTGCTATAAAACTGATGCCTTTGACAGACCCAGGCTTAGTTTGAGAGCAAAATAAGGTTTCACAGGCCTTTTGCTGCCAAACTACATCAGTTTGAAGAGGCAGGACACAATGATCTAATGCTTAAACATGGGCGGGTTGCTGATTTTCTGTAGAAAATCCACACAAGGCATGCGTTAAAACAGATTTTAACCCTATATTACTATGCCATCTGAAAAGATGGTCACAGAGGTGTGCGCTATAAACAGCAGAGTATGTTTTTGGTTAGTTGTAAATTATATGTTAAGGCGTCACAAGGCAGAGCTATCTCTGTCTCACCATAGGTCAGGTGCCAGACAACTGAGCTATCCCTCATTTAACAGTTCTTCATCACAAAAGCCACAACTCTTCTTTCTGTTTGATTCTAAAATTGCTACGGGCCTTGCGTTTACTGCTTGAGGGCACCCATCAAATATACTAAAAACTTACAGATGCAAGATATGAGTTGTTGCTTATAAAGTGCCATGAACGGACTAAGGCTGACTGACTAACCAGATACAAACGAAGAACAGAGAGGCAACAATATACAGTACAGTACATAGATGAACATTCTCCTGAAAATTACTTAATATATGTTCACACAAAAGAGAGTAATGATCCTTCAAGTGATTCTTCAATTTTTATTTTAATCTTCAAACATAATCTTGACAGAGATGACAGCCAATGCGTTTCGCCCAGATCGGGCTTCCTCAGGGCTGTAAATATAACCGCACAATAATCAAAATATAGAACTAATTTTTTTATATAAAAAACATGTAATTGATTCAACATTATGAGACTGATAACATTATCTATTACACTGGTGTACTAAAGTTATATGTATATATATATATATATATACGTGCCCTAATAACGTGCATATCCAGTATAATGAAGGACCAAGAGAAGAAGGAAAAAATGGGGGGTATCTAAGGACCTTACATTAACACATAATACAAACAATGGAAAGGAGATATATTGCATGACATAAAACCGGTGAAATTCAATCAGAATATGCACAAGACTGAATAATTCGCCCAATCAACCTTAATGGGTCGCGTTTAGTAAATCATGCTTTTACATTCATAGACATTAATCCATAATACCTATTGTTAACATAACCAACATAAAGTAAAATCAAGCTTGACAGTAAAAAGAAATGAAGATCACAGAACGAAAAAAAGTCCCAATACAAATAGAGAAGCCAGAAAAAATAGTTGAAGTGAGCGATGATGAGAGAAGAAAAGGAAGATGCAAGAAACGAAAAGAACTAAAAAACCATCAGCTACAGCCACAAAAGAAAAGATATGATGTACATAAAATGTCCATACCGGATAAGCCACACAGAAAAAAACATGAAAACCCACAGAATTTAGTCTGTGATAGATTATTGCGCCTGACTGATAACCTGTCAGGAGCCCAAGTTGCGGATCTAATATCTCACAGAAGGTAAAGAAAACCATTGCCAAAACATATAAACCCACCAAAATGATTTAATGAGTATCAAAGGAACTTCAGTATGATGTCACCATGAGGACAAACCTAATTCTTCGGTATTGAATTAGAAGCTGTAAAATAGAAAATAGCACATTAATTGTGCGTCCACCAATCAAATCACAGAGTGCCGACCAGCCCTATACTATGAAGGTAATATATTATTCTACCTGTCTGAGTAAAACGATCCACGCGTTTTCTATTCAGTGATGGATGCCAGTAAGCATTATACATGAACACAGCACTGATGCAGGAAAGACTTTTTCTTTACAAATCGATTTTTCTGTTTAGAAACTTTTAATAAAAGGTAAGTTTGGTCCACCATACCAAGATCACCATCAAATAAGTTATACGATTAAGAACAGTTATAAAACGAAAACTAGATCTTTTTACATCAATGCACTAACAAGTACCTCCAATTCATATAGTGGTCAGGTCTGAACAGGTAATACATGGGTTTCCGGGTGGACACTATAATAGGTGTCACTGGATAAAATGCTGTAAAGAAAAACACGCAGGATAAATTTATGGGATGAGTAGGGCTGGATTATTATAGCAAATTGCTAGATACTTATATCTGCATTAGTTTTAAAATTTATATAAATAAACTGCTAGAAGATTCATTCAAACAGCATAAAAAGACATAGCCGCACTATTGTCTCTAAAATAGAAACCAATCCTGTTGCACACAATATAATAGTGCAGTCGCAAATTACAAAAATACTAGGGAGAAAGGCAAAGCGATTGATGTCCTGTACCCTCGTGCATGCCCCCAGGTCACTCTTAGTAACAATACAACCAGGTTTGAGTAGAACACTGTTACAAACGGACCCAGGAGTGTCAAAGGATAAATGATGGCTCACTCGTTCATTGTAAGCAAACTTAATTACAACCGTGAGCTAGAGAAAATGATAAATAGTCAGTACAATTATAACTGACAGACCGAAGTTGCTAACGTCCTTCTAGTTATGACAGAAAAGTACTACCCTGTTTATGAAGCGTAAGATGGAAAGCAGTGATCAGACACAGACTACGGCAGGGAGTACCCTTATAAACAAACATCGTATAACCCCTCCAATGTCACTTAGTTAAGTCGCAAGGCGCGAGACAGCCATCCAACACCCGGTTGAGAGCCTTCGTGAGGGTAGGTCAGGTAAAGAAACCCGCACGAAACGAGAGATCAACGTGTCGGTCCTTTATATATTGCAACCAATAAGTACAAAATACCAATTAACTAAGGGCGGAGATTAGTATTCAAAATACCGCCTTGTTTGAAGTTTGGGCTAGGGTCATAGAAAGGCCTGAGTTGTAATGCAGCCTTTTCCCACAGTGATATAACCTGCCCTATTTTCCAGTTGTTTAAAATCTAGTTCACTGATTCAGAAACCAATGTGCAGTAACAATGGACCTCTTACAATTGTGTAAAGGGAATTCCACAAAGGAGTTAGGCTCTTCACAGTTCCAAATCGGGAACCATATCTTTTATGGACACCTTATGAGTGGGCTGTATGGGCAGATGTTAGAAACGGGACCCCTGGCTGGCCAAGGCTTGTGCCAAAGTCAGTCAGGGATCACCATTCCCAAGTCAGGGCAAGGGAGTTACACACCAAAATAACCCCTGCTCACCCTCTAGGTAACATGACGCGAGCAGCAAGGCTAATCTCGGAGGCGATGTGTAAAGCGTTTGCGCACCCAGCATCAACAACACCCAAGGCCCACCACAAAGGAAACTCCACACAAGGTTATATAAAAAATAGCCTTTGTATTATAGCAAAACACATTAGATAAAACACACTTTACAATGTGCCAACAGGCACGGGCAGAATTTTAAGGGGATTATGTACAGGACAGGGCCACATGGACCACCGTCCGGGGTAGGCACTTTTAGAATTAGCACTTGTTGTAATTAGCACTTTGTAGGAGTAATAATACTTGAAGGTATAACACTTAGCACATAGACATATAATGACTGTAGCACCAAAATAGTAAATGTAGCACACGACCAGTAATCACTGGTAAGGGTAAATACCTCCTACGCAACCCTAACCACCTTAGGAAAATCACGCAGGGAACTAGGACCTTATTATCAGGACCTATAGGAAACCTAAAACAATCACCTAAGCAGGTCACATTTAGCAAAGGTAAAGAAACATAAAACAATCACCTAAGCAGGTCAAATTTAGCAAAGATAATAACATAAAACAATCACCTAAGCAGGTCACATTTAGCAAAGGTAATAAGAATTGCGCAGGAATCACATTAGCAAGTAAATCCTAAATTGCTCAAGGTGCACATGGCACAACACTAGAACTGTCCCCCAGGCCAACATGCCTCGCAAGGGCTGAAATGCCCCTAGTCCACAATGTCAGGGCAGGCTGCGCAGGCAGCCAAGAACACAAACCTAAATGTGCCAACTGCCCACAAAGTGCTGGGCAGCTGTAGAGTAGTGATGATGCCAATGTTGGAGCCTCATGGGCTCAAGAACACAATGGGGCAAAACGCAGCGTGGGAGCCAGGGGGCTCTAAACAAACAACTGCCCTCAAGAGCCTCGCTGAGCAATAAACCAACACAGGTTGCTGTGAGCCTCTCGGGGCTCGAGAACAATTATGGGCCTCATGGAGCCTCGTGGGCTCAAGAACAACTATGACGGCACTCAAGAGCCTCTCTGTGCTCTAGACAATGATGGGCTGGGAGCCTCGTGGGCTCTGAAGTCCAAATATGCCCCCACGAGCCTTGTGGGTTCTTGAAACAACTATGGCGCATTGAGCCTCTCGGGCTCTAAATACACAAATTGCCCCCAGGAGCCTCGGGGCTCCAATCACAAAAATGCGGGCGTCGTTTGAGTCCCTCACGGGGGACTCCGAATCAAGGGAGGCCCCACGGGCCTCTCAGTACTACCGGCCTCGCAAGGAGGGGGGGCGGGCACCGGCAATGTACCCCAACGTCCCCCCTCTCGTCCCGGTGCTCTGCGGCGGCTCTCTCTCCTGTGCGGCGGGATGGAGACTTCTTCTCCAGTCAGCGGCGTTGGCAGGCAGGAGAGCTCCTCCGGGCAGACTCGCTGGTGCAGCGGGCGAGACTCCTTCTCGCTCAGCGGCTGCGGGGCGTGACTTCTGGCCGGGCTGCGCTGGGATTGGACGGCCGGCCACACACTTCCGGGTCGTCGCGTGCAGCGCGGCGGCCCGTTTCAGGCACTTTTAGGATGGGGGGATAATTAACCGAGGGGTAGGCTCCCTCGAGTTGAAAAAAATAGCGGCCAGGCCCCTGGCGGGGTGGACACCTGCCAGGGAACAAAATAATAGAAATTAAGCGAGGTGGGCACTTGCATAGCAAGCCAAGGGCTCCCAGCGCTAGAGGTAAAATAAAGCACTCTCCAGCGCTAAAGGCAATCCACAGCGCTCCCAGGCGCTTGGAGGCAAAACGTCCAGCAAAAATCTTCTTAGGCAGGCAGGGGGGAAAGGCTGGGCCCAGAGCCAGCTCACTGGGTCTCCAGGCAGGGAGACAATCCAAGTGGCGGTCCTCCTGGCCCCAGCAACAGCAGCAGCCCCCTCAGGAGCCCCCTCAGGATCCCCCTCAGGATCCTGCAAAAAAACAGAACCCATTGTAAGGGGACACAGCCCCTTCTTATACTGATAAATCCTTTGTCTGAAGTCAGGGTGGAGGAAGAACCAGTCACAGCTGATTTTGGAGCACCCTTGATGTGCTCAGCCCCTCACTCCATTCACTGGCAGGGCTAGGGTCATCAGTCGCACCACAGGGGGCGGAGCCAGCATTGTGTGGGGAAAAGCCCAGCCCTATTCAGGAACTAGGTGCACTCCTCCCCAGCCATCAGCATGCTAATCTCACACTCACCACCGGGCAGACCCATCCAGACTCTAGGAGCCAGGCTCACCAGCCAGCTCCCGCCAATCACACGCCAGGCACATTTTACACTAATATGCCAACTCCTAGAAGTGGCATTTCCACACAAGACACAATCATGCCACATACATCATTGTGAAACATTCAATCACACGAGTCCGCACATACCAAGCTCGAGCCTGCACTCCCCACGCATCAGGAACTACCAGGGACACAGACATTCCCCATGCATTCCTATGGGAGGGCAGGCCAGCCTTACCACACGCACGCACTTTACTCTGGGACACAGGGAAAAAGTGTGCAGAGACCCAAAAATCATCAACACAGATCATATACTAAAAGCAAAAAGATTAGGGGTGAACCTGCCATAAGGGCCAAGTCCAACAGCAGAGGTGGCACGACAAGCAATGAAAACACAAACAAAACCTCCTCTACGTGTAAATGTTTTTGAATGCAGCAGCCTGCCTTATACTGTGGTAATAGAGAAGTGAGCGAGCCAACAAATTAACAAGGAGAGGCGAGCCAGAGTCCAATCGAGAAGAGCGTCTGGCTTGGTTTTAAGAGCCGCTACATGCGCAGAGCCATGAAAATGTTGGCCATGTTAATAGTGCCATAAATCATATGAAAATATGATAACATTTCTTTAAATTAAAAAATATATACTTTTGAACATTTCACCTTAATAGATCAGATTATACCACTGCATCGAGACTAGTTTACTAAAAGTGATAGTTGTTAAACTGGAACGTAGCAACATTTATGTCCCCCTCCAGGCCTGGCAACAATAATATTTATAAATTAAGAGGCAAGTCAGGTGACACGTGCACCCTAAATGTGCCTAAATTCTTATTTGACATTGAGTCATATTATAGAGTATTAAATCAAACACAAGTTTGTACTTCACACATACTGAACTCAGTGCTCTCATATTGTAATAATGAAGAAAATGGAGATATGGTGTCTTGTGTCAGCCTTGTATGGGGCAGAACTGTGGGGCCACTGCCGACTGGATGCCCTAGTAACAGCAGAGAGCAAGCTTTTAAAATCCTTCATCTCTGTTCCACTGAGCACACCGTCAGTACCAGTGTGGATGGACACGGGATGTAAAAACATCAGAGATCAGGCCCAGCTTCGCCCGCTCCTGTTGTGGACAAGGATCTGGAGGAGCGAAGAATTAAAATCCTATGCTGATGCCCTGGGAGATATAATGAGCCAGGGGGGTTGGGCCAAGATAAGATGGCTAAAGGATACCAAAAAGCTTCTGGAGGATATTGGACTAGGATATTGCTGGTCATCCCGTTCAGCCCCCCCAAAAGAAGTTGTCAAGGCGCTCTATTGGAAATGGACTGCGGAGCGTCTAATCACTAGCTCCAACCATTGCAGGTCCACTGCCGCCTTTTTACAAATTAAAGACACTGTGGCCATTGAACCCTACCTGGACTTGATCACTCTCCCCCTTGACCGAGCTCTTTATTTTAAATTTAGAGTTGGTTTCCTCCCGCTAGGTGCTCTAGTATTGAAATGGTCTATAGCGGACCGTACTTCTCCCAACTGTGCATGTTGCCCGAATAAGGTTGAGACTGTTGTGCATGTTTTATTTGAATGCCCGGATTATGCAAGGCCTAGGAGCTTTTGGCTGAAACCACTCTGCCGTAATATGGGCACACGCAGTCATTTAGTGGCCTTGCGTATTCTAAGCACGGACACTTCCCCCCCCCATTGTGTGTGGAGTAGCTAAATTTTTAAAGCAGTTTTGGCTCATTCGATGCAAGAGATTGTCAGTAGCTGTTTAATTCTCTTTTTAGCTAATTTATCAATGGACTTTTATATCCTTTTATCTTTTTGATATTCCATACTGACTTCTTGTGGTAATGGTTTTTTTATTGTACATTATATTGATTGTATTATAAATGTGCTTATAAGATATCTCTGCATATCGAATAAAAGCTTATGACTGACTGACTGACAAACAAAACCTCCTCTACGTGTAAATGTTTTTGAATGCAGCAGCCTGCCTTATACTGTGGTAATAGAGAAGTGAGCGAGCCAACAAATTAACAAGGAGAGGCGAGCCAGAGTCCAATCGAGAAGAGCGTCTGGCTTGGTTTTAAGAGCCGCTACATGCGCAGAGCCATGAAAATGTTGGCCATGTTAATAGTGCCATAAATCATATGAAAATATGATAACATTTCTTTAAATTAAAAAATATATACTTTTGAACATTTCACCTTAATAGATCAGAATATACCACTGCATCGAGACTAGTTTATTAAAAGTGATAGTTGTTAAACTGGAACGTAGCAACATTTATGTCCCCCTCCAGGCCTGGCAACAATAATATTTATAAATTAAGAGGCAAGTCAGGTGACACGTGCACCCTAAATGTGCCTAAATTCTTATTTGACATTGAGTCATATTATAGAGTATTAAATCAAACACAAGTTTGTACTTCACACATACTGAACTCAGTGCTCTCATATTGTAATAATGAAGAAAATGGAGATATGGTGAATTAAAATATATGCCCAGGATCACACAATTTGTCCAAGCTGGAAAGCAAAGACCAGCATTTCAATTTAATTCTATACAATTCAGTAAGCTTTATTTAATTTAGTCATTGGAAACCATAAAAGCAAAATACATATATCTAAAATGCAGTTACTGTTTGCAAGTTAAAAAGTCCAATAAAAGTTAACTAGGCATATAACAATCCTACTTGAAATGGAAAAACCATCAACAATAATCACCATTGCTAAGAAATATATCATAAAATATAGGCATATTTACATCATCAAAAATGAAAATTTTATATCTTTCCTGCTTCTAATAACCTTCTTTAAAAACATTGCCATTTACTGCATAGTGAACTCATCGGCCAACTACTGAAGGGATAGAAAAGCTGGACGACATTGCCAAGGCCAAAAATCAGTAAAATCTAGGCCATTTATTGATTTACATAAAATTTACAAAAGAGCACAACATGAATTGTTGTCTGGAGTGATTTACCTTCCCATGGACAGTTACAAAGCGTGCTAGACCAATCGTTTGCTACATGAGAGCTTGTTAGACTATGGAAAATGCCTAGCCTGAAGTGAGTTAAAACAAATCTATCTTGCATCCCCTCCATAAATTGTAAATAAGGCTTCATATCATAGGTAGTCCGTATCATTTGATTACTACTTATGGATGGATTCAGTATTTCTGAAGATAGTCTTAATGACTCCAGTAACTCCATACACTCTCTTTTAAGGTCTTTCCTGCTAATGTGTTCTATGTATTCCGGCTGTTCAAAATATTCCGGGTGGCCCAAGTCATTCATGAAGTCTTTCACGTATGCTGAGTGCCTGTTGTAGCTTAAGACAGTCCCTTATATTATCCCTATTAAGTTTCTTTTTCTCCTAAGACTAGATCTTGTGCCGTAATAGGATTGGCTGTATTTTAATCAGATCAATAAATAGGGCAACCCAATCTCAGCGTGGCATACATGGGTGGAGCAGCCACCCGGAACAGCTAGAACAAATCTTAAAAAGGTGTGCTGTACCATTTGAAGGTGCTGAGTATCATAATAGCCCCATACCCCAGCATCGTACATAGCCATTTTTGTACAATTAGCCATATATATATATGGAGCGTTACGGAGACTAGAGTCGACCCAGGGATGCAGGTGAGCAATTAGGTGTTTTATTTCATCAAAGTGCACCCAGCCAGCATGACGTTTCGGCCTTCCCAGAGGCCCTGATTACATGACGCCATGGAGGGAGGAATCAACTTTTAAAGTGCAAGTGCAAACCAAAAAACGCATATGATTGGATAATGCGACACAGAGCATAATGGTCAACGAAAAAAGACTAGTCATCAAGGACACATCTTTAGGCATTAAAACATAACACCGGTAAAATGCAACCTTTTCGATTATTTTTAGCTTTGTAATGTCAGCTATTTTTAGTTTGTCCCTGGATGAATCAATTTTAGCAGGAATTAATCAAAAAGCAGTAATTTGACAATAGTGCAAATGTACTTGTGCAAATACGCAAAAAGTGCCTTGCAGATTACCATCATGTATCCAATTCAATTAGTCAGAATAATTGTATAATACAAACCGAATGAATAGAATATGTCATATGCGGCATGAAAACTGACAATCCACGTAAATTTAAGAATGGCCAATTATCATAACTACAGGCTAAATAAATTTGATACCCTTCTGATAAGATTTGTGCAAATTTCGCAGTGTGCAAATAATGCCTGTCCACGTGGGCCAATAGAATAAAGGTTCCCATTAACAAATCTTTAGTGCCATAACCATCATATGCAAAATTGTGCAAATCAATTAAGTGAATAAATAATTAAGTTAAAAACATATTTGATGAAAATATATACATGTGATTACAAAACACGGAACCAGAATAAGGAGATGTTTTAGCGCTAACGGGAAAGACTACAGCATACAAAGTGTACCCAAACTATACAATCATTGAACCGCTGTATAGGGAAAAAGGTTGTAACTCATCAATAGGCTCATAGTGACGAACAGTCAGATACACGATGTATTAAGCTAGAGGCAAGTATGGAAATCTTCGGTTCCATTGAGGCCAGAAGGGGTCTTGCTATCTAATTCCAAGATATACCTGGTCTCTAATGCTCGCAGGATAGCCTCCCTGTTGTCACCTCTCCTCAAGGGGGCAACAGCATCTATCACGAAGTACTGCAATAGATCGCTTTTATTTTCATGCTGTTCTTTAAAATGCCGTGCGACTGGGTACGTGGCATCGTTGGTATTGATGGCCCTGATGTGCTGGAGTATCCGTTTGTGGACCTGCAACTTGGTACTACCAACATATTGCAGGCCACACGGACACTCCAGCACATAAACCGCGTACTCAGTCTTGCAAGTTAAATGTTTGGCAATGGTTCGAGGAATGTCAGAAAAAGGTGTGGCAAACTCAGTCTTGCTGACCCCATGTTCACATGCTTTGCAACTGGCACATTTTCTAAAGCCCTTGCTAGCATGCAACCAGGTTTTGGGAGTAACAACTTCAAGGCTGGATTTTACAAGGGTATCGCTCATCGAGCGTGCCTTCCTGAAAGTTATTGCAGGTTTGGGTGTCATGTGCTCACCAATAACCGGATCATTGCGCACTAAGTTCCAATGTCTATTAACAATTTTGCGTAGTGCCTTGTGCTGTTTGTTATATGTCCAGATTAGTCTGGTAGGCTGTTCTGATTCAATAGAGTTCACCTTCTGACTTTTCTTGTGAATGAGGGCCTCTTGTCTCAAAAACACATTGGCTTTTCTAATAGCATTGTCTATGTCAGTCTCCTTATAACCTCTAGCCAGGAATCTAGCTTTACTTGCCTCTTGAGCCAGGCGGCAGGTGCTGCTCTGTGCTGCAAATACGTTTGATACGCAGCATTTCCCCGTAGGGGATGCTGCGTGTCAGATGTGCAGGGTGGTGGCTTTTGGCATGCAGCACCGTATTGCCCGCCGTGGGTTTCCTATATAGCTTGGTTTCTAGCTTGCCATTGATTTTCTCAATCTCAACATCTAAAAAATAGGCCTTAGTCTGACTGAAGCTGGACGTAAAAGATAAATTAAAAGAATTGGAATTGATCAGTTCTACAAATGCAACGGCCTTGGTGTGAGAACTACGCCAGATTAAAAATATATCATCGATATATCTATACTATTGTACGATATGTTCCCTACAGATATCATGGTGACTGCTGTGGAGGACCTGCCTCTCCCAGTAGCCCATGTGAAGACAGGCATAACTGGGAGAGAAACAGGCCCACATGGCAACACCCCATATCTGTTGAAAGTATTGATTTTTGAACATAAAGTAATTGTTGTTCAAGCAATAGGTAACCATGGCTAATTACATTTTGTTATGTTCTGACATCTGTATCAGTCTGTTGCCCAAATAATGTTGGACCGCCCTGACACCATCATGATGGTGGATACTGGTGTAAAGTGATGATACATCCAAGGTTATTAACCAACATCTTTTTTATATATATATATATATATATATATATATATATATATATATAGTTCTACAGGCTGTTTTTTGCTCAGTTGCCTTGAGAAGTTGGACAAAGAAGCGGTTGGTTTCATAATCTACAACTTTATAGATTTAATTGCCTGGAACCATGAGCCTTTCTGGTCAAAAAGGATGCCCAGGTACGGAAATGTCTTTGTAAATGTGATCTTCTTGTCATCTATAAAGATATCCCTGCACTTCGAGCTCCCTTTTCCAGACTTCGTAATAAGTCTTTGGTTTGTTAACTTGCAACCCCAGGTTCCGCATGTAGGTGGTGAAACTAATTCCGTAAATGTTGTAGACCCTGCTGGGTATGTGCAATCAGCACTGCATCATCAGCCTAGAAGAGGGCAGGTATTGAGAGTTTTTCTGTATTCCCACTTTGTAATACAAGAACAAGATAAACGTATTTTTCTCTCTCATGCCTTAGATCCTAGGTTAGTGTGTTGTCTTTAATTCTTGGCACATGATCTTTGAGTGTACGTGAAAGCTAAAGCTCAGCTTGTTTTGGGCTTGAGGGTCCAAGACGATCTTGAACTAAGCCAGAGCCAGATATCAGGGGCTCATCCACTTCTAGTTTAATAGCATTTTAAAATAATGGCTTGCATATTCGTAGTGCTTTTAATCCCAGGTTGGGACCTCCTAGCACTATAAATACACATGACACTATTCCCCAGTACATCTACTAGGATTCAGTTGTGTGGCTATATTGTTCTCCAGTATTGAAACTTTTATAGATTCACATGCTTAAATCTTTCCTGTTGTCATGGTGGGAGTTCCACGGAAACATAAGAAATAGCAGTAATAGAACACCACAATAGACCTCCATAAAACAGAAAACTCACTTAAGTAACTTTTCAGCCTAATTTTAAAACATCCAAACTTCAACAAATCGTAACAGAGACCTCAGAGTTCCCTTCCCCACAGAGCCACTATAGCTCAGATTTGTTACCGCCCTCTTCAGCTCCTGCGTCTGCTTCTCTGACTCCTCGAAGAGATTAATCTTCTTGACCGTTGACGTTGTCGAAGATTCCACTCTCCTCAAGAAAACATGAGGTTCCCGCACTGTCGGTTGAGGTCTTCGGCAGGAGCTTTGACGACGGTAACGACGACGAGGCCTTCACCGTTAACGAGAATTTCACCGTCAACCACACGTCTATCGATGATGCCAACAACGACATCCCTGCAGGCGAAGGCCGTCCAAGTACCGTTGACGGTGCCACTGACAATCGCAGCGACTGTTGCACCGGCGAGCCTGTTGTCGGGACGGTCGATGGAGGGGAAAATCTAGTCTCCTTTAGCCCAGGCAGATTCAGGATTTCTCCAAAATAGCCCCTTTACCTCATGCTCGACTTTTGGACTACCAAGAGTCAGAGGATGAAGGTATGCTTGGCCCTACATACAGTCCATCACAGTTAAGGGTCAAGTGCAAAGATTCTGATGAGGACATTGAGGATAATGATCCATCCTCTTACCTGGGAAGGGAATTTTCTTTTGCATAAAGTCATACAGAGGCCGGATTTCTTCCAGGAACCTTATTCATATGGTGACTGGGAGGAGGAGCATCATCAGTTTAGGGAACCATCCATGACCGCTAGTGTCTCTGGTGTTAAGTCTCCGTCACATGATTGACAACTATGACAGGCTTTTTCCGGACACAAATACCCCTCAGGGTCCTTTACCTCTCCAAGAGGCACTGTTGCAGGGATTCTGCACATACACAAAACTATGCACATAAAAATAGGACCTCAGTCTATAGGGGTGTACCAACCTGCCACATCAGTACCCAAAATCCCAAACTGTCTAGCTATAGTGTCTCATTCGTTCTTCTCCAAATATCACAGCACTACAAATGATTGGACAACCCAGAACACCCCACTCCAGACTCTCTCAGGAATAGCGGTAGCAAGACATACTCTTTCGCTGACTCACTCGTATTTGTCCACAATGAGAATAGGCAGAGTCACCAAAATAGTACAAAATGTTTATTTCAACTATTGCGGTCTACAATACAGTGTACATCCCACTACTAGCAGCAAACTGCATAAACTCAGGACAGATAGCATGGTTACAATTCCATAGAATACAAAGGGAGAAGTCATTTTATAAAGACTGTGGAAACTAGGGATTTAGGCCTAAGTACCTCCACTTGACTTGAATACGTTTTTTTTTTTTATAAAGGAAGATCTCTGAACTTTGACAGCAGACCCCATACCTTAAAGCCTGGATGTAAGGTTTACATCATAGGAACAGCGGAGCTCTTCTTCATGCAACGGCTTACTCGATGTGTCTTAAAACAACATGCACCAATGTAATATCAAAGCACGAGTCTTCAGAACTGCAGCTGTGTGTATCATGTTATGTCTAGGTGCTAGGGACTGACCAGAACAGAATAAGAAGTGACATTGTTGATCAACCTTGTACATCGTGTTCAGACTAAAGTCCAGGAAAGCCAGAGAACGCGAAAGCAGCCCGTTCTCTTGTGAAAGGCAGGAACAGAGTCTTGCAAAAACAAAGTCATGTAGTAACGTGCGCAAAAGCAGCATCATGGCAGCGAAGCTCATGCTAACTTAGCAATGTCGACAATCTCCCCAGGCGCCATATAACAGTACCTGTTATTCTTCCAGGACAAAGCACTACCAAATCCACAAGGGAGAAGACCCTCCCTCCTCCTATAGTAATCGCAGAGGATACTCTAAATGCTCAGACAGAGAAAGGGGAAATACAAATGGACATAGACGCCCATGATGAATGGGATGAGTACATAGCCCCTATGCCACCATCTCCTAACCTTCCTGCTGCGGAGTCCCCTCCGGCGATATTAGGGGATTCCCTCCGGCGATATTAGGGGATTTCATAATCTTCTAGAGCGTGCCTCCAATCGTTTTGAATTGCCAATGCCAACTAAGCAAACTGAGTGTTTTCTATATGATTTTAAACCAGGCTCTCAACGTTCAGAGAGGGCAATCCCTATAGTTGACTTTCTATGGCAAGAAGGGCTAAAGTTAATGAAAACACCTGCCTCCGTTCCAGCTGTTATTCAAAAACTGGACAAAAAATACAAGGATACTGACGACTTGGCTGCATGCCTCATTGGTCATCCGAGGCTGGACTCTGTCATCATGCAAGCAGCGCAGAGAAGAGCCAAGAATCCAGCATCCCCCTGCACTGCCCCACTGGACAAGGAGGGCCTTAGCCTCGACAATATTGGTAAGACGTTCTTGGCATTGGCAGCCATCTACATTAGAGCCTCTAATGCCATGGCCATTCTGGGGAGATATGATCGGCAGATTCTTTCGGACATCTCTACTCTCTTAGAGTATCTCCCGGGAGATAAAAAGAGGCAAAAGATTTTCTTTTGGAGGGAGAAAGAACGTCTTTGGAGCTCATTGAAATACCCATGGACGTTTCATCCACTGCGTTCGACAAATTGCAGGAGTGGCGGTTCTGCGTCGCATGGGATGGCTAAAAGCAAACACCTTTTGTCCGGGGGTCCGAGCCAAGGTTTTGGACACGCCTTTCGTTGGGGAGTGCTTGTTTGGTAAGCACATAAACTAGGCAGTACAATCTATAAAGAAAGACCCGGACACGGTCAAAGTTGTAGGCAATCTCCAGCAGCACCGCTTTCAGTCCTTTTGGGGTAGAGGTTGGGTGCAATTCTTATCCCTGCTGCAATTTCAGCAGCGATACCAGCCATATCCGCAGAGTACCTACCAGCCATACAACTGGTCTTTTATTTCCCCAAAAACCTTTATTGCATCTTTAAGTTTACACAGCTGTTGGCCTACAAACCATGGGGCTGGCCGCCATCACAATCTTGCAATCACCCTGCAGTAACATCAAACTGGAATCCAAATGTTACTCTTTTACAATCCTTATTACTACATCAATTAAAAGGTACTGTACAATCATTATTCTGCTAATCAGTGCAGGTTCTTGGTTTTCTATTTTTTGCAAAAACAACAAAACAACAAAAGAAGCGGAAGGAATCACATTGCGGTCGTTCATTTTTGGTTATTGGTCGCATTAACTGAGTAAAGAAGCGTCCCCCCAGTGTCAACTCAACCTGACTCTTTCCTATACTACGCTAAAACGTGGTAGTGTGAGTGCTCAGGCTCCCTCGGTTGCGGTTCCCTTGGTATCTCCCCTTACATATCTCTCGAGTCTATCCTCTAAAACCGTGGTCTATCCCGTGTTCCGTGGCCACCCTTCCCTGTGGGCTCTGTGAAGTCTATTTATCCTCTTCCCCTTCCTCATCCGACATAACTTGATTGTCTTCCGGCAAGGGATCACAGATCTCCCCTCTGTACACATTCCACTTGGTCCAGATTTTGTTCCATTTCCCCAGACAGGGTCGGTTAGAGTACACAGCCCTTTCCGTCACCTTTACCCTGTCCATGTTTAGGCACCATTGTGTTTTTGTCTGCACTTCCGCCGCTCCCCAGCGCTGTGCGGTATCTCGTTTAGCTACTATCATGCCCACCGTGACACACAGTTGACCATGTCTGGACAAATCATTAGCTTCCCATACATTTAAGAGGCACCTCCGTGGTTTGGGGATTAGAGAGATCTCTAGTGTCTGTGATATTGTTAGCATTATTTGTCTCCAGAACTCCTGGATACGGGGGCAGTCCCATATAGTGTGAAAAAACGTGCCCTCCTCCCCGCACCCAGTAAGGGTGTTGTGCTCTGTTAATGCGGTGTAATGTAGTCCTAGTGTAGTATACCCTATGTAAAACTTTCAGTTGTACAAGTCTCAATCGTGCGGAGATGCCTACTTCCTTAGGCGATGCCATCGCCTCATTCCATTCATGTTCGTCCATCTCATGGGTGTCCCCTCCCATTTCTCCTTCAATGGAGTCATTGGGTCCGGTAAGTTGTTGAGTAGTTTACGGTATGTGAGTGATGTCGCACGCTCAATCATGAAATCAGTGAGAAGGCGGTCTTCAAGCGGGGACTATTCCGGCACCTCAATTTCAAGGGGTATGGCAGCGAGCAACGCATGTTGTATCTGAATATATCTGTATAATTCCCTCTCTCCCAGGTCGTATAGCTCTCTGTCAAAAGGCACCACACCTCCCCTTTTCCATAGATCACCCACTGTAGATATCCCTATAGCATCCCAGTGTGAGAAGCCTCTGCTGTTTCTCATGTTACCCAAGGCTCCAGAGTCCCATAGTGGTGTAAGCTTGATTATTCTTCCCCTCCATCCTAGTGCCGCTGTCGCTGTATGCCACAGCGTCGCGGTTAGTCTGGTGGGTCCTACCAATTTACGCATTTTACTTTGGTCGTATAACGGAGCCAGTAGGCTATTCATGCCTAGTTGTGCCCTATCTGCTTGAAATGCTGGATCATTTTGCGGAGTGTGTATCCATTGGTTGATGGGTTTCAGTTGTGCCGCCCAATAATACAATTTCAGATTAGGCAACCAGATTCCACCATCATACCGTCCCCTGTGTAGTTTGGTTCGCTTAATGCGTTACAGGGAGGTTCCCCCACAGAAGATTTGACACCAATGCCGCTACTTTCTGAAAGAATCTCGGAGCCACCGGATACGGAGTATTTTCAACTATATACAGAAATTGGGGCAAGGACATCATTTTATATAGTGCAGCCCTCCCCAGTAGCGTTAAAGGCAGCCCCGCCCAAAACTTAACATCCTGTTTAAGTCGCTCCATGGGAGGCCCCACATTTTTATCCATAAACTCCGTTGGGTCCCTTGTAACATGGATACCTAAGTATTTAAAGGAAGATCCAGCTGCCCTTAGCGGGCATTTTGTACTTAGCGCCGGGATCGGACCCCTCAGGACATACATCTCCGATTTGTTCCAGTTTAACGTGTACCCCGATATTTTACCATGGCTGTCACAGAGACTCAAGAATGCCGGCACCCCGTGTTCTGGGTCTGTTAGGTATACCAGCATGTCGTCCGCATAGAGGGAAAGCCGGTCTTCCCAGCCCTCCGCCCAGCGTATTCCCGTCAGTAGCGGTATGGTTCTTATTAAAGTGGCTAGTGGCTCCAATGAAATTGCAAATAACAATGGCGAGAGGGGGCATCCCTGACGAGTGCCCCTCCCCAGAGGGAACGGTCGCGAGATATGGCCCTTTGCTACCACCTGCGCAACCGGGTCAGCGTACAATAGTCTAATCCATGCAATAAACTTGGGGCCGAATCCCAATCGAGTCAGAACTTCAAACAAGTAGTCCCACTCTACAAGGTCAAAGGCCATCTTGGCGTCCAGGGCCAATATTACTGCTTGTGTTAAGATCGATTCCGCCTTAGCCAGCACCCAGTGTAGTCTGCGCAGATTTAGTGCCGTATTCCTATGAGGCATGAATCCAGATTGGTCCGGATGTATGAGGTTGGGCAGATGAGGCAGAATTCGGGTCGCCAGGAGTTTGGCGAGGATTTTTACTTCTGCGTTAAGTAGCGAGATAGGGCGGTATGAGGAGCACTCCTCTGGTGTTTTCCCCGGCTTAGGGATGGCTACTATAGTGGCCAGTCTCTGATCTGGTGGAAGTATTCCCTTCTCTAAACACTCCTTGTACATTGTTAGTAGATGTTTGCTTAGTCTCTCCGGCGTCGATTGATACCATTCTATAGGTATGCCATTTGGTCCAAGCGCCTTGCTCGGGTTCAAAGCATTAATAGCCAATTGGATCTCGTCTGTAGTTATGTCCGCATCTAACTCTCCTGCAGCCTCCGAAGGAAGTGTCTGGACCTCAATCTGCTCTAACGCCACTCTGGCCATTTCAGGTGTTACTACTCGCTCAGGGGTGTATACCCTTCGAAGTGGGCCGCGAGCGTCTCGACTATTTGTTCTGGGTTTGTGTGCATCTCCCCCAGTCTGTTCCTCACTTGTTGTACACCTCTAGAACTGCCTCCCCTCTTATCGAGCCATGCCAGCATCTTACCCGCCTTGTCTCCTACTTCATGAATCCTATTCTGTGTGTCAGTTATATGTCCCTTAACCTGATTCCGCACATGATCCGTGTAAAGTTGCTGTTGGAGGTGAAGTGCGTGGGACGTGGCCGGAGTGGGGTGCGTTTCATGCTCTGTTGACAATTCCCGCAATGCTAATTCCAATCTAGTTAGTTCCCGAGCTTTCTCCCTTTTGTAGCCTGTGATTGAGTTTATGGCTTGACCCCTTAATACCGTTTTATATGCCTCCCATACAGTCTCTGAGGAGCGTACTGAGTCTACATTCTCAGCGAAATACTGTGTCGTCACCTTTTTAAGAGCCTTGGGAACTTGGGGGATCTTAAGGTATGTAGCTTGTATGGGGTATATTCGTTTGCGTGACTTCTCCTGAGTGGAAATCGTTAGGGTGATCGGGGAGTGGTCTGATATTCCCCTTGGGTGAATTTCTATGGTGTCTATGTGTTGGATACCATTGCCTAGGGCCAATAAGTGGTCAATTCTCGACATGCTGCTGTGCACTGCGGAGTGGAAGGTGTATTTCTTAGTCTGGGGGTGGGCATGCCTCCATATGTCGATGAGACCCATCGCTGTCAAAAAACGCTGGAAGCGGGAGGGTCCCCCAGCGGGAGCCATCGTCGGGAACCTATCTAGTTGTGTGTCTACAATGGCATTGAAGTCTCCCCCAAGAACAACATCCCCCTCGGGAAGAGTCAGTAAAAAGTCAGCTAGTTTCGGGAGCTGCACCGAGTGGAGCGCTGGGGGAATGTATACTGAGACCAAATTAAGGAGCCTACCCTCCCACTGTCCCTGCAGGGCAGCAAAGCACCCCTGATCGTCAGTCTTAGTGTTCAGTGGAATGAACTTTGAGGATTTCTGAATTAGGATGCCAGTCCCCCTAGACCCTG
Source organism: Lissotriton vulgaris (assembly GCF_964263255.1). Classification (NCBI taxonomy): domain Eukaryota; kingdom Metazoa; phylum Chordata; class Amphibia; order Caudata; family Salamandridae; genus Lissotriton; species Lissotriton vulgaris. The sequence continues at coordinate 435,972,912 of NC_141697.1, forward strand.
ACGTAAATTCCGAATGGACTATCATTTTGTACCCTCTCCTATCCATGGCTTTGGATGCCCCCCGTTAAATGCGTCTCTTGTAGTAGTGATATGGCGGGTTTCTGCCTTTTCAGTGCGGTCAACACACGTCCCCGTTTTACCTTGTCTCCCAGCCCTCTCACATTCCATGTCAGTATTCGCAGGGAAGAGCCCGGCGACTGTGGTTCAACCCCTTCCGTTCTGAGTGTTGGGTCGTCCGCCATATACGATTATGATGTCATTTGTGTGTCTAACCTGATTCGTATCATGAATGTTATCTCTCCAACTGTTCACTAGACTGCATAGATTCATAATGTCAGAGCTAGACCTTCTTTGTATATACCAAACTTTTGCTAAACCGCCCGAATGCGTTACATTATTCCTCGACCATACATGTGTATTCCGAACAACGCCAAAACAACCCCCCCCTCACCCACCCTCCCTGCCCCCCTGATTAACGGACTTCCAACTGCCCGCCTCCCCAACTGAGCAGAGTGCTTAACCCATCCCAAAACCAGAGTACTTGCGTGTAGGGGGAGAGTGTCTCCCCGAGCAGGCGGCATCCCTGCTCACATCCGGGCCTAACCAGGTCAGCGTCCATCTGCAACTGTAAAATACTAGTTCCATTAACAAGAGACAGCGACCATTCTTGTCCCTTCTATTCCGGGTCATTCATCTCCGTCAGCCTCCGTGAGTTCAAGAGTCGGGGATCTTCCCGCTCCTCCTCTGCCTGATGTATGTGATCCTGTCCGGCTGTCGTCTCGGTGCCCGTGATTCGGTCTACGAGTTCTTCGTGGCTGGCCCGTAGTGCGCCAACCCTCAAGCCAGTCTCTGGCCGCATCGGGGGAGTCGAAGAACCAGACCTTTTTATCAGCTACTACTCTGAGCCGGGCCGGGAAGAGCATTGAGTAAGGCAATTCTTTTTCTCTTAACGTTTTTTTTACCTCAAGAAAAGTTCTCCTTCTCCGTGAGACTTCCGCTGTGTAGTCTGGGAAAAATGACACCCTGGAGTTCTGAATCTGGATGGCTGGTGCCACTCTAGCCACTTGTAAAATAGCGTCCTGGTCTCTAAAGTTGAAGAGTCTCGCTAGTATCGGCCTCGGCCAGCCTCCTGGCTTCGGCTTCCCCCCTGGCACCCTATGGGCCCTTTCCACAGAGAAGAAATGTGAGAGGCCTTTGGGCTGGAGCTGATTTTTGATCATATCCTCCACGTAAAGGTCCATCGCTCCTGTAGTTTCAGACTCCGGCACACCTAAAATTCTGACGTTGTTCCTCTGTGAGCACCCTTCCTGATCGTCCAGCTTTTCTCTGAGTATTTTGTTGTCCGCTTGCAATTTACCCATTTCTATTTCTAACTCCGATACATCCTCGACTAAGGATTTGGTCACCACTTCGACTTGTTTTACTCTTTCATTCATCTTCTGGAGGTCTGCGCGTATCAGGGTAACTTCAGTCGCCGTCGCCCCCACTGTCTCCTATACCTGAGCCAATGCCGCCAGAACATCGTCCAGTGTAGCTTTCTTTGACCCTTCGGCGTCCGCCATTTTCCCCGCAGGCCTTTCTGATCCTCCAGGGGGGGGGGGGGGAAGAGTCTGTTTGTCATAGGCGAATTTGTCGAGTTTGGCCTGTGTGGAGCTGTGCCTGGGGCCCTTTGTTCGCCATGCTGTTCAACCTGTGATTGTTCTAGTCACCAACAGGGGCGTGCTACCTGGTCAGGGAAGGGATTCCACTCGTGTCTCCTGGGTGGTATCTGCGTTTCAGTCGCGACAGCCTCTCCGTATTGAGTGATACAGGCCTTTCCTCGTTTGTACTTGTCCTCTGGTTCGTCCACTGTGGGCGGTGCAGGTTCGGGCAGGGTTCCTGTGCAAGTCGTCTGCAACCGGGTTGTCTCTTCCGCCCCCCTCCAGGTGTCAAGTATGATGCACCCCTTTCCGCTGCCCCTGAGTAGTGTTGCAGCGTAATAAACCTTCTGTCCATAGGAGGATATACAGTTTAATTGCCGTTCCATTGAGAGTACACGGTGCCTGCACCCGTTGCTGCCCAGTGTGTCGGTGTGTTACAGGCCCGGAGCATACCCACTCAGATCCACGTTTTAGACATTCAAGCTGCCAGGTGCTGTCTCTTCTCCAGCAGTGGTGGGTGGGGGGAATCCCTCGCGGTCCACCGGCTCGGTATTCGCCACGCCCCGCTGATGGTACGACCCGGAGGCCTGCGGGGAGCGCGGATCGTCTCTCTCACCCCCCGGTGCCTTCCTCCCGATCGCGTCACCTCAGGTGTACCTGTACAGGGTTCCGGCGCTTGTCTGCTCGCGTTGCTGCCTTCAGAACAATTCCGCTGCTCAAGATGGCGGTTCCGCCCCCGAGCTGCGGCGTCTTCCGTGAAGTCTTGCTCTCAGTTCTCGTGGCAGCGCCCGCTATTCTGACCATCCGCAAGCCCGTCTATTTACTTTGGAGGCTTTTCGGGTCCTTTCCGATGGTTCGGTCGGAGGTCCGACACTTCCGGCGAGTGACACCCGCCGATGCTTCGCTTCCGCCCGGGTTCAGTCTGCCGACCACTCCGCTGCGCTGAGGAGGACAGTAGGCCCCTCCTCTCACCTTGCCATTAATCCGACTGCCGGGCCGCCGCTGCCTCAAAACTGCTCTGTTGGGTGTCGCACGGTCACCAGACCCAGTCCGCCCCGACTGGATGATAAATTTATCCGATATTGCCTCCGGATTTATGCGGGATGCCGCCTTACAGTTGGAGCCTCCCTAAGCTGCTGCCGCCATCGATGGCTGCTAGCCACGCCACCACAACTGGTCTTTTTAATTTAACACAGCTCAGACTTATTCAAGACTGAAAGGACACAGGAGAAAGCAATCTGCTGGAAAGTCTCAAGACTCCAATAGGAGGCAATGAAGTTCATCAGGTCCTTGCTACCATAGTCTCACACAACAATCACGTCTTCTCCGCATCCTTTCGGAAATGGAACTCATCTCTGTAGGCAAATGGATTCTAGATATCTTCCAACATGACCACACACTAGAATTCATTAAGCATCCTCCAAATGTCCCACCGCGGAAAGTTCCTTTTAGTCTCCTTCCAGATCTCAAAAAGGAGAACAAGTCACTTCTTCTCAAGCAAGGCCATAAGTTCATCAAAAACAATCTTTTAGGATGCTTTCTCTTCAGGAGATTCTTCTTCTTATAGAAAAAGGGTATTTCCTGGCTTCTCTCGATCTGCTTGACGCCTATTTTTAGATTTCATCTACCATAACCATCGAAAATTTCTCCAGTTCAAAGTGGCAAGGTGCGATTACCAATTAAAAGTGCTTCCATTCGGTTTAAAGTCTGCTCCCAGGGTGTTCACCTAGTGCATGGCACCAATAGCTGCCTTCTTAAGATGTTCAGGTAACCAGGTGTACCCTTACCTCTGCGATTGTCTCATAAAGGCTCCGTCTTTTCAAGCAGCAGAGATTTCAACAAGAGCCTGTCGGGTTCTCTTCCAGTCTCTAGGTCTTCACATCAATCTGGAAAAACAATCAATTTCTCCAGCCAAATAGTTGGTCTTTCTGGGTGCACGTCTCGACACAGAGCTGGGCAAGGCCTTTCCCACTCAAGAAAGAATAATGCTGATTCTGGGTACGACAAAGCATCTTTCAACAGAGGTTTGTTTCTGTGAGGTAGTACAAGTGGCTTGCCACCACAACCTCAACACCATCTCCTCCGGCGACGACACTCAGCTCATCCTCTCCCTCACCAAGGACCTACGCACCAACAAAACCAAAATCCACAACGGAATGAAGGCCATCGCAGACTGGATGAGGAGCAGCCGTCTGGAACTGAACTCGGACAAGACGGAGGTCCTCATCCTCGGACCCAACCCCTACGCCTGGGACGATTCCTGCTGGCCAACCACTCTGGGGACAGCACCGACACCCACCGACCACACACGCAATCTTGGATTCATCCTAGACTCCTCCCTCTCCATGTCCAAATAGGTCAACGCCGTCTCCTCCTCCTGCTACAACACCCTCCGCATACTCTGCAGGATCTACAAGTGGATACCGACCGAAAGAAGAAGAACGGTGACACAGGCCCTAATCAGCAGCAGGCTGGACTACGGCAACGCACTCTATGCCGGAATACCAGCTAAACACCTACGACTACTACAGCGCATCTAAAATGCTTCCGCCCTACTGATCAACAACGTCCCCCGCCGCAGCCACATCACCCCCACCTGAGAAATCTACACTGGCTCCCCGTCGACAAGAGGATCACCTTCAAACTCCTCACCCATGCACACAAAGCACTCCACAACGCCGGACCAGCCTACCTGAACAGCAGACTTGGCTTCCACACCCGACCTGCCAGCTCCACTCTGCCAGCCTCGCCGCCGTCCCCCACATCCAACGAACAACCTCAGGCGGCAGATCCTTTTCCTACCTCGCCGCCAAGGCCTGGAACACCCTTCCTACCCACCTACGGCAGACCAAATACCTACTCGCCTTCAGAAGACTCCTCAAGACTTGGCTCTTCGAATAGCAGCAAAGCTTGTCCCCCCCCCCCCCCCCCCTCTCCCCCTCCTCAATGCCTTGAGACCCTCACGGGTATTTAGTGCGCTCTACCAATTGATACAAGCACATGGTGGGGATGATGCCCTCTTGCATCCCGCTCATCTTCAATCGCCAGCTTTGCAAGCAACCACTACAGGAGCAGCTTGATGCACAGTGAATTCAGTCTCAAAGCACATTCAACAAGAAGGTTCGCATTTCAGCAGCAATGACAGCCGCAATGGCCTGGTGGATGGTCAAGGAAATTCTTTTGCAAGGGCTCTCTTGCATTCACTTTGTGCCACAGCTGGTGATGGCCTCGGATGGGTTGATGGACGGATGGGGCTCTCACCTTCAAGAATTGCAAGTTCACGGCAACTGGTCCAAACAAGAATCAGAGTGCCATATAAACCTTCTGGAGCTCAAGAGTCTGGGTCTGAAAGCCTTCCTACCTTTGATCAAAGGTGCATCACTGCTAGTCAGGACGGGAAACACTACGACAATGTTTTACCTTCCAAAGCAAGGCGGCACGATATCTCAAGCGATTTTCCTTCTCACTCAACAAATATTGGAATGGCTCCTTGTCAACCACATCTCCTTGCGAGTGGAGCACTTGGCTGGGTTTCATAACTAGAAGGCAGACTCTTTCAGCAGGGCCTCCAAACATTGTCGCAAATAGAAGCTCAATGGCCAGCATTTGAAGGTGGTTTTTCAGTCCTGGTGTTACCAAACATCTGTTTGCTAGGTTCCTCAACAAAACGTGTCCTCTTTTTGCAAGCATGAATTCCTCATCAAAATTAATGGAGAGATGCCTTCCAGTTTCCTTGGACGGGGATGTTCGCTCACGCATTTTTTCCCATTTCCACTCATTACTTCAGCAAATGAAGGAAGAGTCTCGTCGGATCATTCTCATTGCTCCAAATTGGGCAAGACAATACTGGTATGCCGAGCTGCATTGCCTATCAGAGTGTGCTCCGATTCTCTTCCCTCCAAAGGAGGACCTTCTCTACATTAACCAGGACCAAGTGGTTCATTCATGAATTCCCTCTTTATTTGTTGGCTTGGTTCCTCACTATGCTGAATTTAAGGATTTGAGGCTTTCTAAGGAGGGTTTTACGATACTACAGAAGTCTCGAGCTCCATCTATATTGAAATTTTACACAGCTAAATGGACGAGATTCTGTGCTTGTTGTATCTCACAAGCATTACATCCGTTCTCATCCTCTCTGGAGCAGGTGCTGCCTCATCTCTTGCACTTAGCAAAATCAGGACGTTGTCCCTCTTCCATAAGAGTTCACCGTGCTTCAATTTTCAGGCATTGAGAGTCACTCAAATCCAACTTCTCTGTGGTCTGACTCATCAAAGAATTTATGAAGGGACTTTTTAGAGCTTTTCTGCCTGTTAAGCCGCCTCCAGTTTTGTGGCAGTTAAACCCCATCCTGTCACAACTTATGCATCCTCCCTTTGCGCCAAAACACAAATGCAAATTGAAGTTACTTTCCTAGAAAGTGGCTTTTCTCTTGGCCATTACATCAGCCAGATGTGTCCGTGAAATCCAAGCTCTCACTATAAAAGAAGCGTAGCTGCAATTTTTGCCAGACAGGGTTATCCTATGCACTAACCCTTCTTTTATACCTAAGGTGCCTTCAACTTGCCACCTCAATGAGCCGATTGTCTCACCAACGTTCTTCCCTAATCCATCCTCAGCAGTGGAAAGGGCATTGAATTCTCTGCACATTAAACGTTGTTTAAAGTTTTATCTACGAAGAACGAAGATCTTCCATAAATCCTCTCAGCTACTGATCTTTCTCGGCACCTAGGAAAGGACAAGCCTTGACACAGGCCAGCGTTGCTCGTTTGGTCACCTCCACGATTTCCTTCTGTCATGAGAAAGCTGGTCGCCCGCTTCTTGCGAATACACAAGCTCACTCTACTCGGAAAGTAGCGACTTCCTCGGCCCTGTATGCGAGAGCATCACTCCCTGACATATGCAGGGAGGTAACGAGGGCGAACTCTCACTTTCACGAAGCATTACTGCCTTGATGGTTTGAAAAAAGCAGATTTCGCTGTTGGGCAAGGTACACGTTGTCTCTTTGCCTAAGGTAGGCAGCTTTTAGCCTTCTATTTTCTTTACATGCTGTTTGTTGATTTGTATGCTTATTATTCTCTCCCTGGTTTCTGATGCTACAAGTTTACATCATGGTGTGATGGGTCGCCTGCCCACCACCTTTTCTTTTTTCCTTATTGTGTTTTTACTGCTTACTAGTCTGATTCAAGCATGTGCATCTATAAAAGATTCAATACTGGTGAAAAAAACAAGCTACTTACCAGTACACTGTGGTTATCTAGTATTATCATTTATCGATTCACATGGGACCCTCCCACCTACCTGATTAGGTTCACCAATTATCTCAGAGTTTTGTATACCTATACACTTTTGCTTGAAATCTGATGTATTGTGGCTCTGTTTGGAAGGGAACTCTGAGATCTCTGCTGTGATTTGCTAAAGTTTGGATGTTTTAAAATGAGGCTGAAAAATTACTTAATTGAGTTTTGCTGTTCTATGGAGGTCTATGATGTGTTATTTCTGCTATTTATTCTGTTACTGTTGGACTCCCACCATGACGACGGGAAAGATTCAGGCATGTGAATCTATAAAAGATATCAATACAGGATAGCCACAGTGTACAGGTAAGTTACTTGTTTTTCACCTAACAGACATATACTTCAATCGTATTAACCTGTTGAACTGAACTAACATAAAGAATGCTATTCAGGCAGCTTATTATAATTTGCATTTATTTATTTATTTAAAATGTGTGCATTGTATTTTGTACATATTTACATGAAGGTAAAATGCCAACAAAATAGTTGCAGAATATTTTGTTCTCCTTTAGCTACCTCTTTCTGCACTCCATATTGGACCATGTTACTAGTTTAGGAAATTCACTGAAGAAATTCAAATTGTTTTCAAGATGAGGATACTCTAGTATAGGGTTTATGCCATCTCAGATTTTTTCATCCATTCACCTAGTTAGAGAAATGTGCTATCTGAAAATAGCTGAAACTTGTCTGACAAAAAGAAACCGGAAATATTCTGAATTGTGAAAGTGGATCCCAAGAACATTCATGTTGAATGCACAGCAAACACTACTGGAAGAAAGAACAATCTTTTTTCGGCTTGGAAATGACACTACTCATGATGATCTCCCAGATACTGTTTTTAATGTACCATGTCCTGAAGTATTACGTTGGTTAAAACAACACAAAAGACAAACTTATCTGAAAGAAACCCGTTCGAGTTAGATTCCTTACCTTAGAATTACTCTCAGGCGTCAGACTGGATCCGGAAAGTTTTCGTCAGCAGTACCCTTGCTCGTTAGTAGGCGTTGTCTGCGGCTCCGTATCCATTGTCGGCGTCGTGATCGCCGGAATGACGTCGTCTGAGTACTTAGATGCTGCCCTTGCGCGCTGACGTCAGTTCTTCTTTTTTCCGCGTCAGCAAGCACAAATCCGGGAAGAGCAGTACTCTAGTCATTTTTTGACTAACCTTTTTGATCACTTTTCGAGTGGACCTTCGACTTTCGGTGCCAATAGGGATGTCTGGTTTTAAACCTTGCAAGGCCTGTCACCGCCTGATGTCGGTGACTGACCCCCACCGTCGGTGCCTTTACTGCCTCGGGCCGACCATGATGACAAGTCGTGCCCCGATTGCCGGGCCTTGACCTCGAAGGCTAGACAGGTGCGGTCCCGCAAGCTGCTCGAGCTCCGGCAGTCGGCTCTGTGCCGCTCGAGGTCCCGGTCGAGGAGAAAGTCAAGCGACCGGTTGCGGAGCCGCAGTCATCGCTGCTCGATGAGTCACCACCACTTGTCGGGCTCCAAGTCCTCAGGTAAGTCGAGGCATTCGAAAAAGAAGTCGAAGAAGTGTCATCGCTCTTCCGACTCCCCCAGACGCTCACACGACGTGGCCGCAGGTTCGGGCGACACCGACCCCACGGCTCCGTCTGAGCCGCAGGTTTGGCCGACACCGGCCCCACAGCTCTGTCGGTGCCGCAGGCGCCGGGCCCAGCTTCATACCCGCCAGTCCCTGGGCTGCACGCGACGCCGGAAGAGATAAGTGCTGCCCTCACGGACATGAGGTTCCACTTCCCTCAGTCAGAACCTACCAAGGCGCCTTCGGGCCCTGCAAGTCCGACAGAGCGGCCCCGACGCAGTCAGGTGCTTCGGCCCCGGCGCCGTCGTCGACTCTGGTCCCGACGCCGCAGGATTCAGGCCTGGATCCGGGTCGTTGCCAGTCGACCTTACGACTCCTCCGCTGGCGCCGACCCAGAGGGTGTCGCTCCTGGCGCCGTCCCAGGACGACGTCGACCCCAGTTTCAACCCCGGTCCGGGTCCGGCATCGGTCTGGGTCCGGCGTCGGACCGGCGCCGCTCGGTGCCGTCTCCCACGTCAATGGGTGAGGCCTTCACCTACGACCTGGCTCCATAATTTTTGCCTGTTTATCAGGAGATGGTGAGGAGAACTGGAAGGGGTTTGAAGACCCTCTGGCACAGCAGTGCCAGTTGAGCCAGGGCTGGGCAGAAGAGCGGGGGGAGGCCAGTGGTCTGGACACTTCGCCCGACACTGGATTTGTCTCTCCTCCCTCCGTGGCTTCGGAGGGGGGGGGGGGGCTGCTTACAGCGTGGTGTTAAACAGAGCGGGCAAGGTCTTGGCTCTTGAGCTTTCTCCTCACTGAGGTGCTCAAACCGCAGGCAAGCTCCTTGGAGCCTCTACTGCCGTTTAACAAAGCCCTCACCGACGTGATGGGCACCTGGTCCAAGCCCTCCACAGGCCTCCCTGTGGATCGGAACGTGGTCTGACGCCACTGCCCGGCTCTAGGTGACCCCTGCTTTCTGTCCGTTCACCCCACCCCCGAGAGCCTGGTGATCCAGGCCTCTACGTCCCAGACCGCATTCCCGACCGCTCCTCCGGATCGGGAATCCAAAAGGTATGATCAGTTTGGAAAGAAACTGTTCTCCTCAATGAGTTTGGGGCTGCGGTCTGTCAACACCGCCTGCCTTTTGGGCCGTTACACCCACTCTCTGTGGGACACGGTTGGGGAGGTGCTGCAACAGTGCCCGGAGGAGGCCCGGACACGGCTCCGCCAAGCCCTGGCGGAAGGGCGGGATGCGGTACAAAAGGGGGTGGTGATGGACTGAGCATCTGACTCAATCAAACACTCACACCCAGTCAAAAGATCTGGGTTTAAACCATCACCGTTCTTTAGCCCACTCTGCCACCCCAGTTCAGACATGGCTATATGCAAATCAGTCTGACCCTGTGCCTCATGGGAACAGTCCAGCCCGAACTGCCAAGCCATGTCTTCCCTGGACCGGAAACAAGCTTCCGAGGACCGGTTTCTGGCATTCCAGCCTTCTTCAGCCCGGCTTGCTTAAATCCAGTGGCAAAGTGAGCAAGGGACCAGGGCCGTTTCTAGGTGTTTTGCCGCCCTAGGCGAGAATTGAAAAATGCTTCCCCCAACCTTTCACTTTATTTGCAATTTGGACCAGTGTATCTGTCGGTTTGTTGTGTGTGTGCCCGTGTGGGCAGTGTCTGTAAGAGTTTGTGTATATGTGGTGGTGTGTGCGTATTTGTGGTTGTGTCTGCATGAATGTGTGCTTAGGTGTCTACAGAAAGGTTGTGTGCTTGTGGTTTGCTTAGGTGTCTCTGGGGAGTCGTGTGTGTTTGGATGTCTATAGGGAGGTTGTGTGTGTGTGTGTTTGAATTACGTGTGTCTAGATAGGGAGATAGTCTGTGTGTGTTTGGTTGTCTATATGTGCCCTCTGAATGCCGGCGCCAATGCTCTTGCTGCACTAATGGAGGCTACGGCTCTGGTCGGTGCATCCGATTAACGAAGGAACTGAGATTAGAGAAGGTTTAAACCTGGATCAATGGAGTACAGTTGCTGCAGCACCTGGCCTCGCGATGGCTACATTAGGGACAAGCGTATGTTTTTCGGTCCAACGTGCATGAATGTGCAGAAATGGAAGCGAGTGACCACGAACCTATGCTGCATCTCTAGCTGCCACAATCTGATCTGGGGATGCATGTCCATTTTTCTGTACTACACTGCGCACTCAACACTCCTCACTTGAAAGAACAGGGAGCACGTTTCCCTAAGCAATGGAAGTTCAGAAAGGTATTCTATCATCACATCTGGACCATTAAAGGCCCTTCCATGATAGCGTTTCTGAATCCCCTCACTCCTATACCCCTGCGTCACATCCTGTTCGTTGACACTTGCTCCTCCGACGAGAACGGATTTTCCGGGAAGTATTAGGGAATGTCTAGATATAGACAAGGAAATATACAAAGGTTCCATGCTCAGCCCTACAGCACATTACACTCAATGACGCAATGGAAAATGGTGGGGCCAACAGGCAGAATTTGAAGAGGGCCCCTGAGTCTCCCATATCTCACAGATTGAGGGACAGTCTCGACCTCCTTGGGCCCCCTTTAGAGACAACACCAATGAATATGGGAATCTCAGTTCAGTGGCCCCTCACCACATTCTGCAGGGGGAGGCATTGTTTTGCGTTACACTATGGGGCTAAATCTAAGCATATTTCCTCTAGCCAAGGTTTATTCCGATCAGGTGTCATTTATATTAAGCAAAGTTTTGACTAGTGCCCCCACCTACCCACAGGCACAGACGGGCTAAGAATTCCTAAACAAAGGCAAAAGTCTGGGCGCGGGTCTATGGGCACAGACTGAGAATCTGCTTGTAGTTGCCAAAACAAGCTAAGTAAAGTAGACACTCCCGACCAGAGAAAGCTAATGAATTATCCCACACCAAAGGCGAAGTACTGGTATTTATTCCTCTCTACAGGAAACTCTAGCCACACCACTAAATCTGAATTTGTATCATTCACACCTATAAACGAAAGGCAGCACCATCATCCTGCATTTCCTCTCCTCTATATGCTATTCAAATGTTACATTACGTCACCTCTTTGCTGTACAGAGATAAGATAACATAACATCTCTTCGCATCCCCATGAATGCCGTTCATGAGCTGGGTGCCACGGAAGTTGGTGAGCGTTTTTTTCCAAGGTCGGAGAACAAGTCAGGCAGCAGTCTCCAAATGCAGAGTCCCCAATCTAACCTCCACCCAGCGCTAGACCATGTCCCTTGTCTCACATCCCCACCACCTCCACGTGAGCCGCTTAACTTGTGCATCCCCTCCTGCTGGTCAGCACAGCGATTGCTTTACCGGAGCCCGAAAGATTTTCAAAAACCTTCTTGTCTGGCTACACCAATATCGTTCTGGGTCTTCCCTTTGTCGCCCTCCCCCTTTTGCCGCCCTAGGCGGCCGCCTAGTCCTGCCTAATAGTAAAAACGGCCCTGCAAGGGACTCACGTCTGAGCATACCCTGCCACACTTATGGCGGCCAAAAGCGGTACAAAAGGGGGTGGTGATGGATGGAGCATCTGAATCAATCAAACACTCACACCCAGTCAAAAGATCTGGGTTTAATCCATCACCGTTCTTTAGCCCACTCTGCCACCCCAGTTCAGACATGGCTATAAGCAAATCAGTCTGACCCTGTGCCTCAGGGGAACAGTCCAGCTCGAACTGCAAAGCCATGACTTCCCTGGATCGGAAAAAAGCTTCTGAGGACCGGTTTCTGGCATTCCAGCCGTCTTCAGACCGGCTTGCTTTAAACCAGTGGCAAAGTGAGCAAGGGACTCACGTCAGAGCACACCCTGCCACACTTATGGCTGCCAAAAGCGGTACAAAAGGGGGTGGTGCCGGGCTGAAGACGGCTGGAATGCCAGAAACCGGTCCTCAGAAGCCTCTAAGCCTTCCTAGTCTGATATTTCAGGCCCATTAGACGCCAGTGGTGGGCAGGGTTCGCCATCACCCTACCATCACTTCGGACTGGTGGGTGCTGCAAATCGCCCAAAGGGGCTACTCCCTACCCTTCGGGGCGATCCCTCAAGCCATGCCACCGCAGTACCACCGCATGTCAGGGGATCACTTACAACTTCTGCAGGAGGAAGTTACGGCCCTCTTGGCCAAGGAGGCCATCAAGCACGTTAGGACGTGGTTGCTATTCCCACTACTTTCTGGTACCCTAGGAGGGCAAAGGGGGCCTACGCCCTATCTTAGATCTACGGAGCGTCAATAGCTTCCTCCGGAAGGAGAAGTTCAAGATACTGACTTTGGCTCTGGTCCTAGCTGCCCTGGACCCAGAAGACTGGATTGTAGCGTTGGACTTGCAAGACGCATATTTTGACATCCCCGTCATGCCGGCCCACCGGTGTTACCTGCGGGTCACGGTAGGCCACTAGCACTTTCAGTTTACTGTGCTACCCTTCGCCCTTACCAGCGCCCCTCGGGTGTTCACGAAAGCGATGGGGGTGGTCGCTGCTCATCTGCGCAGATCAGGGGTTTTAGTCTTCCCCTATCTCGACGATTGGTTGTTGAAGGCGGGCTTGCCCCAAACAGTAGTCTCCCACCTCCAGACTACGGCCGACCTCCTGCACTCGCTGGGGTTCTCGATCAACGTGCCGAAGTCACACCAGTGCCCCTCTCAGAAGCTCCTTTTCATCGGAGCGGTTCTGGACTCGGTTCGGGATTATCCCACCGAACAGCGGGTTCGGGATATTCAGGCTCTGATTCCGATCTTTCAGCCTTTGTCCCGAGTCTCGGTCTCGTTGACGCTGCGGCTCCTGGGGCTGATGGCCTCCTGCATCCTTCTGGTGCATCACGACAGGTGGCGGATTCGGGCTCTGTAGTGGGACCTGAAGTTTCAGTGGGCACAGCCTCAGGGCAACCTGTCCGACCACGTCCTGATCTCGGATGACACTGCGAGCACATGACAGTGGTGGCTCGTGAACCGCGATTGGGTCAGCGGCAGGTTTCTCTCCCTACCCCAACCGGATCACGTAGTGATGGCAGATGCGTCCCTCCTGGATGGGGGGGCAACATGGGAGAGAGGGAGATCAGAGGCCTCTAGTCTCCTGCGGAGTCCCGACTCCATTCAACGTTCTGGAGCTGCAGGCGATCGTCTTGCACTGAAGGCATTCCTTCTCTCTGTCCAGGGAAGTGTAGTGCAGGTGTTCACATACAACACCACCGCCATGTGGTACTCCCACAAACAGGGCGGGGTGGGGTCGTGGACCCTTTGTCAGGAGGCTCTGCGCCTCTGGCAATGGATGGAACACCAGGGCATCACCCTGGTAGTTAGACACCTGGCAGGTTCCCTGATCGCCGCGGCAGACTAACTGAGCCGCCGGTGCACCACGAATGGCGTCTGAACTCTGATGTGACGCAAGGTCTCTTTCAGCAGTGGGTAGAGCCTTGGTTAGATCTATTTGCCACCAAAGAGAACGCGCAATGTCATCAGTTCTGCTCGTTGAAATTTCCAAGGCGGCATTCGCTAGTCAATGCTTTTTGTCGCGAGTGGAGCTGCAGTCTTTTTTACGCCTTTTCGCCTATACCACTTCTGCCCAGAGTGCTGAAGATGATTAGGAGAGACCGGGCTCAAGTCATCCATGTGGCTCCGGACTGGGCACGTAGATACTGGTATCCCGAGCTACTCAGCATGTCAGTCAATCCCCGATTCGTCTGTCTCTTCAGGAGGAACTTCTGTTGCAGCAGCAGTGGACGGCCCTCCACTGAACCTGTCCAGTCTCCACCTACATGCGTGGAGATTGAGAGGCGGCAGTTGAGGCTGTTTGACTTGCCTCCTGAAGTCTGTGATGTGATTCTGGCAGCCAGGCGTTCCTCCACAAAAACGGTATACGCCTGCAGGTGGAACAAATTTGTGGCATGCTGCACAACAAAGACTGGGGATCCTCTCTCTGCCCCCCTTTCAGAGGTTCTCCTTCTTTCTCTTGCCCAGCAGGGCTCTGCTCTGGGTACTATCAAGGGCTACTTCTCGGCCATTTCAGCCTTCTTAAGGCTTCCTGATCAGCCTTCTCTTTACAAGTCCTCTGTTGTAAATAGATCTTGAAAGGCATCACACACATGTTTCCTCCTGTTCCCTTCGTGATGCCTCAGTGGGACTTGAATCTTGTTCTAACATATCTGATGCGCGCTCCCTTTGAGCCACTTCATAACTGTCCTCTTCGTCTTCTGACTCTTAAAACTGCATTCCTGGTTGCCATCAACTCTGCCAGGAGAGTGAGTGAGCTCCAGGCTCTATCTGCAAAATCTCATTTCCTCTCTGTCCATCCGGACAAAGTTGTTCTGAGGACTCGCCCTTCTGTCCTGCCCACGATAGTCACAGCCTTTCACATCTGGCAGTCCATCACCTTGCCCACCTTCTTTCTGCCTCTGCATCCCTCGAAAGAGGAAGAGAGGCTCCACCGTCTGGACCCAAAATGTGCACTCTCCTTCTATCTAGATCGCACACACCAGTTTCGGGTGGACGACCAGCTCTTGCTTGGTTACGTGGGTGCTAAGAAGGGGCAGACGGTGCACAAACGGACAATCTCTCTGTGGGTCGTCTTGTGCATCAAGGTTTGCTATTCCTTGGCGAAAAAGGAGCCTCCTGTTGGGCTGCGCGCCCATTCTACTCGGGCCACGGCGGCTACTACTGCCCTGGGTCGGGGAGTACCTTTGCAGGATTTCTGTGAGGCAGCTACGTGGGCCTCGCTGCACACGTTTGCTAGGCACTACTGTCTGGACAGCCAAGTCCAGAGAGATGGCTTTTTTGGCTGTTCCGTTCTCCAGGACTTTCTGGTGTGATCTTGGTTCGCAGACTCACCACCGGGGTTGGTATTGCTGGAGTATCTATTCTAAGGTAAGGAATCTAACACTAATGTGTTTCTTTCAGATGCACAAGTTACTTACCTTCGGTAACAATATATCTGTAAGAAACATTAGTTAGTGTTAGATTCCTTACTGTCCCACCCATCTTCCCCGTTCTGCGAACCGATATCTACGGTTAAGGATATCTCTTTCAGGGCCCAAATTTCATGGCACCAGTTTTGGTTTCTATCATGGCTCTGCGTTACTGGCGGGAAAGCTATGTACAGAACTGACGTCCGTGTGGGAGGACGGTGTCTAAGTACTCCGATGTCATTACGGCGATCACGACGCCGACGACTGACGCAGAGCCACAGACGACGCCTACCGACGCGCAAGGGTACTGCTGATGAAAACTTTAAAGATCCAGTCTGATGCCTGGGGGTAATTCTAAGGTAAGGAATCTAACACTAATTAATGTTTCTGACAGATATATCGTTACCGAGGTAAGTAACTTGTGCAACGAGCCTTATATCAAACTTCACTGTGTGATGAGCAGTGAGTCTATTCTTTAAATAGCTAATTTTGTGCCGAGCAACCAGCTCAACCTACATTTATTTCCTCTACTTCAAAAAGTATAGTTGCCTGTGCAATTATTTACATCTCAAATTTTTCATTATGCAGGTATTTTAGGATAATAGTAAAGGCAGAAAGAGAACATACCGCACAACAAGTCTTTTTAAATTGGAAAAATGGTTTTTGGTCCCCTGCTAAACATTTTAATACAGCCTCCATGGCCTGGATATATCAAAAAACACTCAAGTGGGAAATGTCTGTGAATTTAAGGAAATTCCATCTTAAAGCATCAAGAATTTGACACCTTGCAATGAAATAGTGAAAAGTCCAGGGGTTGCCCATCGTTCAGTTGGACCCAGGACTGGGAGCGATTTCTAAACTCAGTGTTTATTTAGATTTCCTCCAATTCTCATTCGAGAATCAGACTTCATCTGCAAACCAGATATATACTGTTAAGTACAGAAACAAGCATTTGCAATGCAATAGGTCTCGCATTGGTTACATTTTTAAGTATTGGTGTTGCAAATAGCAATGTTTCTTTATTTAGGAGTTCGAAATTTACCAGTGGCTGGAAACCTGAGAAAAAGCACACAAAAATAAGCAAAGCACATACATGCCTGATAAAGTAAACTGCTGCATTTGATGGATTCTTAAGAGTAAAGGGGAGTAAGTCTCCCTTTACCTGCCCCCCTATGCAGGCAGGTGAGATATCAGATGGGCAGGCGAGTCAAGCACAGAACATGACGGAACCCTGTTTTTTTTCTTCCTTGCCAAATGTAATTCTTAAATTTAGAGTCTTGAAGAGTTGTGGTAAACGTTGCTGAAATGTCAAAATACCCCACTTCAAATATTTTGGAACTTAAACATTTATTTAGGAATTGTGCACAATTATTAACATGATGAACAACACGGGGGTAAATGATACGTCAGCGCACAAAGAATGTTGAATGTACAGAAAAAATGTGTATCCATTTACTGTGTTCCTTACTGTCAATACCAACGCCGTTGGAATTTACTTTTCTTCGTCCAGCCAGTATGTGAGTTGACACCTCCATCTTATCAGGAGGACGAAAGCCAGCACAGAATGTGCAGAGATCAGTTTTCTGCACATAATCCCCTCCTTCCTGAAAAGAGCAGCATCCTATTCGCAAAAACTCAAAATATAAAACGCAATATTGACATAATTTTCTTTTTTGTCTGCCTTAAGAAAATGCGGCCATCCGTGAACACTAGGGGGATGTGAGAGTAGCCCGCCTGGTGCGTGAGTGCCATGAATTAAACATAGCTGCAAACTTTTCTGCAGGAAAAAGAAAGCATGTAAACCAGAGCCGAGCGCATCATAGCCAGATAATTCATACACTGGGAACTCCAACATTTAATTATAAACAGTGTGATGACTGATTGAAAACATGATGGTACGTTGGGGCAATGCAAATTGTCTAACTAGCCCAGTTTACACTCAAAAATACAAACTCAGTGATACTGATTCATAATGTACTTTTGTAGGGTGAAACGCTTAATTACCGTTGGTCCCAAATGTCAACCACACTTTTTATATATATTTTAATTCACTGGTTTTCTTAATTCACCTTTCCTAGGCTTCTAAAATATGTGAAAAATGCAATAACATGTAGTACACAACACATCCGTGCCAAAGCCACATTACATACGAATGGTAGACTTTTTTTCATTTCTATGTTTACATCAACCATTCATTAGAAAAGAAGCCATGTGTGCTAGAAATGATGCCATAATAATAGAAATGATTCAGAAAAGGGGGTGGTGATGAACAGAGTGTCTTAATTAAGCAGACCACTCTTACCCAGTCCAAAGATCAGGGCTTGATCCATCACCGTTTTTTAGCTCACTGCACCATCCCAGCTCAGAACTTGGCTATATGCAAATTAGTCTGACCCCTGGCCCAGTGCATCATGGGAACAGGGCAGACCAAACTACCAAGCCAATTCCTATACTGGGAAGGAAACAAGCTACCGGGGACCGGGTTCTGGCATTTCAGCCGTCTTCGGCCCGGCTTGCTTGAATCCTGATGGTGCAATGAGCAAGGGACTCACATCTGAGTATACCCTTCCACGCTTATGGTGGACCAAAATGATTCAGAAAAGTGGGTGGTGATGAACAGTGTCTAAATTAAGCAGACCACTCTTACCCAGTCCAAAGATCAGGGATTGATCCATCACCGTTATTTATCTCACTGCACCATCCCAGCTCAGAACCTGGCTATATGCAAATCAGTCTGTCCCTGGCCCAGTGCATCATGGGAACAGGGCAGACTAAACTGCCAAGCCAATTCTTCACAAGAAAGGAGACAAGCTTCCGGGGGCCGGTTTCTGGCATTTCAGACGTCGTCGGCGCATCAGGATGCTGCGGCGCTCGGAATGGGAACCACTGCCTTATGTGAAAATGAGCAAGGCATGCTGAAGTGGATGCCTGCTTGTGACCCGGGGGGACCGTACAGTGTGTTCTGATACAGAAGCACTCTAGTCGTTCCCTGCTTGTGCCCCAGGGGTACTGTAAAGGGATTAAAATGCCGAAGACAGCAAGGTACTGGAAATGCATAGACTGCGTGCTCGTCCTTGCTCAATCCCACGGCAATACTGCAGGTGGATGAAACTTTGAAAACCAGCCCAAAACCAACTAACATCCTACTAAAAAGACCAAATGAAGGTCGACATCAAAAATTGCTAAAAGTCTAAAAAAATGTAACCAACGAAGGAGGAGGCATGGTGAAAAACGTACCCCCAATACAACTGTGTAATTAAGAGGTGGAAGGTTCACCGTATGTCCAGAGGGACATCGATATATTCCCCATTACTGCTGCTAGCGGGACTCCCGAAAGGGCACGAGTTCCACACCGCGATAGAGCTTAGGGTTTGGACCGAGCATCAGATCACTGAAACTGAAGCCCTGTTCTCCAGTATTAGGGGTGTCTTTCATAGATTCACATGCTTGAATAATTCCCCGTCGTCGAAGTGAGAGTTCCACGGTACATAACATAGTAGTAAGAAGCATATATACATAAATGTATACATAATATATACACATAAAATAATATTCCATAATATGTATGTTCTTTTCAAAAAATAGTCTTGAAGTACCATAGAACAAAATTGGCCCACAGAAAGCATTGAGGGAGAGCTCACTTTAGTAACATATCAATGTCATTATATTAGTCCACTTTCCAGCCAATCAGGCTGTAGCACCCTCTAGAACCTTCTCCTCAGAAGCTCAAGCCCTCAGATTTTCTACCGCACGTCGTTTGAAGGGAGTCTCCCTGAGCTCTGCTCAGTTTTTCCCCAACTTCAAGCTTCAAACCTTCAAGTATGTCTACTACAAATAAATCTTTATTCAGGCCCTGTTGAGCCTGTGGCAAACTTTGTCTTTTCTCTGAGGACCCTCATAGGAAATCCATTTATTGCTTGTACCCGGACCATGAGGTGAGGAGTTGTAAATTTTGTAGGACATTTTCAAATAAGACCTTAAAAGATAGAGAGGCCTGTCTCCTTCTGTGGCTACAGAAGTTGAAGACCTCAGACAATCCTGTGTCTGATATAGAGAGCGTGTCTTCTCGCCAGTCTATGACCTCTCTCCAGCGTGGGTCTGAGTCTGATGTGCCTATTCCTTTTTTTAAGAAAAAGAAGCTTGTGGACGCTTCAAAATCAGTCTCCCCACGGGATCTGCCGGCCTCTACGCCTGCTGGACTTATCCACACTGTGTCCTTGTCCTCAAAAACGTGCGCCAGCTCGTCGACTAGCTCGTAGACGCGCACGTCGACGACTACGACGAGATCCGTTGATGTCATGTAGACGACTAGAACATCTGCTCCATGTCGACGATGACTGCTACGTCGACGCTGGTCCAGGAGGCCCGGCCTATTACTTTCATTATCAAGATCTCGTCAACGGCGAAGAAACCTGTCTCATCGACGACCCAGTCAAAACGCCATTCGTCGACGAAGGCTTCGTCGACGGGTCAATCATCGTCGACGCCTTCAACTTCATCGACGACGGCCTCGTCGACGCCCTCCATCCCGTCGACGGCGAGCTCCTATTAGACGACTAGCTCCTAGTCGACGACAACTTCGACGTCACAAATTTTGTCGACGGCAGCAACACCGTCGACGGCAGCGTCGATGACGACGAAAACAGTGATCTCGTCGTCGAAAACATTGCCATTATCGTCGACGCCAGGAAAGTCTACTGCAAAGCACTCGACAACAGCGCCAGTGAAATTTTCACTGGCAACTGCAACCAGCTTTACAGTCGTCACGGCTACTACTGTCAAGCATCCAGTTCCTTTGGATTTGAGCCCATTGCAACATCGCTCAGATCCACCGCCTCAACTATTTGCATCTGATGATGAGGGTGATTCAGATGGCTCCTATGTGGACGATAACTTTAGGGCTGCCAGTAGCCCGTCGGAGTTACAAATTAAGGATCAGGACTATGATGAGGATGAGGAGCAAGACTTGCATATCTCGGCTCCAGAAGATTCGCATGATGTTGGACAGGATGTTCCTATGGCACAGTTGCTTTTGTCCTTGATCTCCTATCTGCAACACATGCTCGATGACTTCAATCTTAGTTTCCCTCCTTCCGCTTCTCCGCCGCCCGCATCAACACAGCCGTCTGTTTCTCTTGCACCAGTCCAATCGCCTATTCCACAGCATACAATACAGGTGGATACTGGCAATAATACGGACACAGACCCAGATGATGGCGCTGCAATGGCAGATTGGGACAATTACCAGGCGCAGACTCCCGTCGCCTCCACCTACTTCTCCTCTGGCGTCTCCTCCAGTTGACATTGGGGGCTTCCATCTTTTGATGTCAAGGACTGCCAAACGCTTCCACTTGCCGATGGAAGTCAAGAAAGAGGACTGCTTCCTCTATGATTTTAAAGACCAGCCATTGAAGCATGTGCATTCCATCCCAATCATAGACTTCATATGGAAAGAAGGACTTAAATTGATGGAACGGCCCAATTCTGTGCCGGCTGTACTTCCACGTATTGACAAAAAGTATAGGGCCCCTGAGGATTCGCCTGCCTGTTTAGTTTCCCAGCCAAAACCTAATTCTATCATTACTCAGGCTGCTCAAAAGTGGTCACGGAATCCTTCATCTTTCTTAACATCACCACCAGACCAGGATGGTCGCCGTCTGGACACCATTGGGAAAAAAATTTCAACAATGGCTGCAACCACTGTACGGGCTGCAAATTCTTTAGCCATCCTCGGCCGTTCTGACCGACAAATGTGGTCGGAAATTGCTGCATTGGTTGACCTCATCCCTGAAGCATCCAGGGCTGAAGCGCAAAAGATCGTGCAAGAGGGTGAGAAAATTTCCTCTGAAATTATCGACTGTTTGGTTGATATTTCCTCGACTGGCTTCGGGCAGTTAGCTGGCGCTGCAGTTTTACGGAGACGAGGCTGGCTCAAGTCTACTTCTTTTCGGCCGGAGGTGCAAGCAAAGATACTTGATTTGCCCTTCGATGGTGAGTGTCAGATTGTCACCCACTTGGAACCATGCTGCAGGAGCGACGATATTCCCAACTCTCTACCCCTGCACAGACTGCATCCTGCCAGACTATACACAGCAACCAACTACAGTCTGAGCACAGGGAGAGGGAGGGGTAAAAAAAAACAAGGGGAAGGAAAGACTTCAATGGACCCAGAATGTCTCCAGCTCACTCTAGTCTCGTCATAAAGAAGGTACTGACTTCCCACACTGTAGAGGATAGAGAAAAACAAAAGAGAAAAACAGAACACTATTCAGAATAACATTTGTGTCATTTCTCTCTGCATATGCAATATATATGCTTACTGGCAACAACAACCCCTTCTCTCCTTCTTACCCGATTATGGGATTCAGTTGTCCAAAATCTGAGACTCCAGCAAAAGGAGCAGGGAAACGCTGGAATGTCTTGAGCCTTCCGAAAACAGTACCAAACAACTCCCTTTTTAAGGTTTAATTGGGGGAAAAAGTCCTCAGACTAAAAAAAAACCATTGACTTTTCATCTGTGTTACTATTTTAACACGAAATCCCAAAAACCCGAGTCAGTGGCCACAGAACTAAAGAAAAACGCTGAGTTTCAGCCGGTTCGTGAAAGCATCCCAAAAACTCACAAGGATGGGGATAGAACACACAACACCCGGATGTAAAGTCTCCGGTGTGTTTCTTCAGCCTGCACGCAGCCTCGCACAGACATTAAGGAATCCCAAAGCAAATCTAATGTTCAAACGCAATCCCAAATCTTCCGATTACCGGGCTAAATCACATGGTAATCCTTCCATAGCGCAAAACGAAGCCTCGCTCTGCTGGCTCGTAAATCACGATCTTCATTAACACAAACACGGCATGAATTCCAACGATGGGGTCACGAAGGGCAAGGAAAAAAGGACAACCTGACCATTAAGAAATCAAGGAAAGAGTGCTTGGCCAGGCTTCGTTATATATCGTCACAAGGGTGAGGGGAGGAAAGGGGCGTGACCTATTACATACACATAGAGACAGGACTAAGAAAAGCAAAGAGAGATAAGATTCTACCCTACCTGATTCCCAACAGTGAGTCCCTCTTCGGTAAGCATGTGGACGACGCCAGGAAAAAGTCGCAAGAGTGGCGCCCGATTTTAGACCTCTGATCCCTCAACAAATTTGTCAAGTCAAAGACATTTCGCATGCTGACCTTGCTGGAAATCTTCCAGTTCCTGAATCCAGAAGAATTACTCTCTACAATCGACCTCCAGGATGCATACTTCCATGTGCCAATCCATCAAAGACACAAAAAGTACCTCTGTTTCAAAGTGGGATCAAAGCACTACCAATTCAAGGTTCTACCTTTTGGACTTCGTTCCGCGCCGAGGGTCTTCACAAAGATCATGGCCCCAGTTGCGGCTTATCTATGTCTACAAGGCATACAAATCTACCCTTACTTGGACGACTGCTTAATAAAGGCACCAACCTTCCAAGCAGCAAAACAACACACTCAGACTTGCCTTTCCCTCTTCCAAAGCTTGGGTCTTTCCATCAACCACGAAAAGTTAATGTCCATCCCTCACAACAGAGAGTCTTTCTAGGAGCGTTGATAGATACACGTCTACCGAAAGTGTTTGTTTCGCAAGAACGCCTAGATCGCATCATCAAACTGGTGGCTCTTTTACGCTCAAAGAGGTCCGTTTCGGTCCGGATGTTAAAATCCTTTCTGGGCATGAGGTCGTCCTGCATAGCACTGATCCCCAATTGCAGGTTGCACATGCAAGTCCTTCAAGAAGAATTGGACAAGCAATGGCGGCAAGTCTCATGGTCGTTCAACGACAGTCTTCCTGACCCCTCGCATCCAGGGCGCATGGGAATGGTGGGCTCACCTACCAAACATCACAACAGGGCGTCTGTTTCAGGAGCAGGCCACACCGCTTACCCTTAAAACAAACGCTTCCTTAGAGGGTTGGGGTGCACACCTCGAGGAGATGTCAATCAAGGGCAAATGGACAGTCGACCAGCGCAAGTGGCACATCAATAGGCTGGAGCTCCTGGCTATCTTTCTCGCCCTAAAATCGTTACGACTACTGGTGGAAGGAAAGTCTTTGTTGGTGCGTACAGACAACACCACCAGTATGCACTACCTCAACAAGCAAGGGGGTACAAGATCTCTCCGGCTCTCCAAACAGGCACAACAGATCTGGAAGTGGGCAATACAACATCGTGTTCACTTGACCGCTGTTCATGTCCCGGGCATTTCCAACGCCCTTGCAGACTCAGCAGATCGACCACAGACAACCACGAGTGGGAACTCCATCAGTCAACTCTGGAGTATGTGTTTCGCAGGTGGGGCCGCACAGATATGGATCTGTTTGCGACTCCAGTCAACCGCAAATGCCCACGCTACGCAAGTTGGCATCCCCACAAAGGATCAAGCGGGAATGCATTTTCGATCAACTGGTCAAACTAATTTAAGTACGCTTTTCCGCCGATCCCTTTTGTACCTCGCCTTCTGCGCAGAATGAGGTTTCAACCGTGTCACATCCAGTTGATTGCGCCCAGGTGGCCACGTCGACCGTGGTTCACGGATCTACTTCTTCTTTCTCAGTGCGATCCGATCCCTCTTCATCCGCTGCCTCACCTTCTCACCATGACTCAGGGTCAGATTGGCCATCCAGACCCGGCATCTCTCCAGCTTCACGCTTGGAACCTGAACACCATGAGTTCGCCCATCTGAATCTTGATCCGGACTGCAGAGAGGTCCTTGCTCAAGCACGTGCTCCTTCAACCATTAAGACCTATAAATTAAAGTGGAAACGGTTTTGTGTCTGGTGCCATTCGGAAAACATTGATCCTATGCTCGCTACTCCTGAGCAGATCTTGCCTTTCTTCCTCCTTTTGGCAAAATCAGGACTTTCACATTCCTCCGTCAAGGTTTTCCTGGGGGCACTTTCCCATTTCGACATGATGGATCTACGTCTCTGTACTCCTCCGATCATTCGCCATTTCTTTAAAGGTCTGTTCCGGGTGTTTCCACCTATCCGGCGTCCTCCACCGGCTTGGCGTCTTAATCTGGTCCTAGCCCAACTTCTCAAACCTCCTTATGAACCTATTCACTCAGCGTTATTGAAATTCCTTACTTGGAAGGTTTCCCTCCTCCTCGCACTTGCGTCATCTAGGAGAGTGAGTGACATCCACGCTTTTACCATACAGCCGCCTTTTCTCCAATTCTCAAAGGATGCTGTTGCTCTTCGTACAAACCCTACGTTTATTCCGAAGGTTCCATCGGACTTCTACCTTAATGAACCGATCATTCTCAAGACTTTCTTCCCTAATCCTCAGTCTCCAGCTGAGCGTACTCTTCATTCCCTTGACCTGAAACGGTGCCTCAAATTCTACATCCAACGCACTGCTGCTTTACGAAAGTCTGACCAACTCTTCGTGGCCTATGGAAGGATGCGTAAGGGTCATCCGGTGACTAAGCAAACAATCACTCGTTTGATTTCTTCTGCCATCTCCTTCTGCCATCAACGAGCTGGCAAGCCTCCTTCAGCTCCTATGCGAGCACACTCGACGAGAGCAGTGGCTTCCTCTACGGCCCTCTTTTCATGAGTGCCTTTGCATCAGATCTGCAGGGCGGCAATGTGGTCCAATAGGCACACGTTTACGAGGCACTACTGTCTGGAGACAGTCAACGCTGCGGACACTGCTGTGGGTCAAGCGGTGCTTTGAAACCTCTTCAAATAAGGTGAGCCTCTGTTGCTTCCCACCTCCTATCATAAAAGGTTTTCTCTTATGTATATGCAATGTTGCCTGTATATATCTATGCGATGCAACTTTCTTTATTGCGTTTTATGATTCTTATTGTGGCATACTGCTTTCTACTCTTATTCAAGCATGTGAATCTTTGAAAGACACCCCTAATACTGGAGAAGAACAGAAGTTAATTACCTGTAAACTGTGGTTCTCCAGTATTGGTGTCTTTAATAGATTTACATGCGACCCACCCTTCCTCCCCTATGAGGTGCTCTCTTCTCCTCATGCACTCTTGGTCACGCCTGTGCTACGAAAATCTGAGGGCTTGAGCTTCTGAGGAGAAGGTTCTAGAGGGTGCTACAGCATGATTGGCTGGAAAGTGGACTATTATAATGACATTGATATGTTCCTAAAGTGAGCTCTCCCTCAATGCTATCTATGGGCCTATTTTGTTCTATGGTACTTCAAGACTTTATTTTTTGAAAATATCCGTATTATGGAATATGATTTTATGTGTGTATATATGTATATATTTATGTATATATGCTTCTTACTACTATGTTATGTACCGTGAGACTCCCACTTCGACGACGGGGAATTATTCAAGCATGTGAATCTATGAAAGACACCAATACTGGAGAACCACAGTTTACAGGTAAGTAACTTCTGTTATTCTCCGATGGCCGACTGCTCTCATTCACAGGATTGGCCGAAGAAAGCGGGACCCCAACCGGCCAATTCTTGTTGCACCAGCAGCTGCAGGCGGACCTGGGACCTTGGGTACAAAGAGCCCAAGACTCACCCGGTGTTGCATACACTATTACATATGGGAGTGGGCAGGCATCATATTACATGGATCTATAAATCCATTATGGAACTGACACACGTAACACTGACACGCTTACTGCTCCGGGGAGGAGGACTTCGGCCGCAACCTCCACGATAGGGAGTGGCTGACCACCCTAGAACATCACAAAAAAGTGTCCTGCAACCAAAGATTAAAATTTTTCCAGTTTAACGTACTACACCGTGCTTATCTCACGCCGGCGCATGCTTAAGCGATTTTATCCGATATCCCACTTTCAATGTCCCCGGTGCCACACCCCGCACGCCCCATTCATTCATGTGTTTTGTACCTACCCCGGGATACGAACGTTCTGGGCTTTACATGCCACACTGCAAGCAGTCAAAAGCCTAACGGATTTCCACATGTGTGCATTTTCAAACGCAATAAGCGAAAGAAGGTAGAGACCAAATTTGCTCTGCTAGCCGGCCTTCTGGCAAAACGTAGTGTTGCAATGCACTGGCGCACAGCAGAGGGTCCCCAAATAGCAGCGTGGTGGGGGGGGGCGGTAAAGAAATGGGCTGCAGCCGAAGATCTCATCCGCCACGAGGAAGCTCGTGGCATGCGACTGTAACCTATTTCCTTGGAATGGGCGATGCTCCTACATGATTTCAAACAAATAGATGCTGCTGGCGCAGAACCCCCGCAAGGCACCCAGGTGGAACCAGGACCGAGCGCATGCTATTCCACACACTTTCCCCTACTACTCCAGTTCACCCCCAGACCTCCTCCTGAGCATCATGCCATCAACCAGGATATGGAAACGTGCCTACAGTCTGCTGAACAGCATGGAGTTTCGCTTCACTATCTCCCGCCTCATGCGACCCCAAGCCCCTCCCCCCTTTCCCGACCCCCTTCCTTTCCGAGTTATGAATCCCCGAGTTCAGTTTAGAAACTGGATTGCAATTTAACGAGACCCTTTGCAGGGGACTTTGGACTGGTGACTGTCATATGGGTCGGGTAGTTGCTGTGATCTTGCCAACGCCCACTTCTTCGATGCCTCCCAGCATCTCTGACTGAGATGGCGGGAAGAATACCACCCATTACTTAGTTACTTAAATAAATAATTAGGTGATTAATGGCCACGCTGCTCTCTGACGTGCAAATGTTCACATCAATTGTAATACTGCAGCAATCAAGTGTGATTCATGTATGACATGTATAACAATACAATCCAATAAAAAGGTTTTACAAAAAATTAGGAGGAGGTGGGAGTGAGGAAAACAAATTTAAATGTAATCGGCTATGGTGCTGAAACTACACACAGGCAAATAGAAACACAGCAGGAAACCAAGAAAAAAGTAGTCCCCCAGAGAACAGACAAAGAACTGTAGAGTGATGAGACAGTACTTAGTCCCTGCTGCATGGGAGGAACGGAAGAGAGCAAGGAGGGACAAAGAGGCAGGACTGAGCACTGGCAAGCAATGATTTTTGAAGGACACAAACAAACCAATCAAAAGCTGGAGTATGGCTTTAACCCAACTTAAGAAATTGCAGTAGGTCTCGAACGCTCGACCTAAAAAAGAGTTCCTTGTCACCAGCTAAGAAAACACCTAAGTTTGACACCTGCATTAGAGTGTGGCAAACCGATTCATAGTGTGGCAAACTGATTTAGGAAGGAAAAAAACATTACAAAACGAAAATAAAAGACCTAGGAAAAATGTATCAAGAAGCAGTGTAGTCCCAACCAATATTCCCTCTAATTATTTTCCTCTGCGTGCGGCAACATTGTGCTTGTGGGCTCACTGTACCTGGCTGTGTGCGGAATCAATAGTAGAAATGGGTCAGTATGAGAGTGATGGTGCTCAGCGACGTTGGCAGTGATAGTGTACTATGCCAGAGGTAAAAGGCAAGGAAAGGCTGTTCTAAATGATTGTAAAACATCTGTCCGCAAGATAAGAATGCTCTCTGCTGCTTGTAAGTGATCTAATTGTAAAATATATATATCTTTATTTCTGGCAAAAGAACTTGTCTGCACTGTGTCCAGGTCAATTATTTCCAAATTATGCCGAAGTTCTGTACATAAACTGCGTAACATAAACTGGTTTATGGTTTACAGTAGTAGGTTCAGTTCATCCCACTACTGATTAGCTAATTAAGCAGTTGTTGAATGTTTAACTAACTTATTAATTGCCATAAATGTGTACGTTGAATGCAAAATTCTTTGGGAGAGTGCTTTGGTTGCATTAATTCCTAAAACGTTAGATTGGTGAAACAGGGAGGGGCTGCTTATTCGCCGTTGAGAAGATACCCAGAGAGTTTGTATCTTTTTTCATTGACTGTCTTGAATCCGAAAGTATCTCACAGTGAGAAACCTAGCTAATACTGTGTTGTTCTACTATCTCTTTCTTAATGAAAATAAGCATTTTCAAAAGTGTTAGACTGTGATCTTGAAACTGAAGGCACGTTTTAGAAGTTCATTGATATATACACAATATATCATACACATCTTTTATTACAGTAAGTATCAACAAGCTGGTTCATTTTCTGGAGAGTGTAATAGTGTATTGTGTTTTTCACAATCCATTTCACTCTTGGAGCAAAAAAGGTTGTTGTGTTACAACCAGAGCTACCGATTTTGGAATTGAGGAACCAGGTTTAAGTCTCTGCATCAGTTCAACATCCTGTAATTCTGGGCAAATCACTTGATCTCCCCATGCGTAACAATTGAATGCGATCTGTGGAATGTAATTGGTGCTCATGGTGCTTTGAGGTGAGTTTGCGCTATGTAAATCTGCAACAAGAAAAGAAAACATGATTGCGTAAAAGTAGCATTCTAATGTATTCATGAAGGACACAATCTCAACAAGTTGGTTAATAACATTTTAAAAAGTACTATTGAATGTCAATATTGTTTTCTTTAGTACCCAGTGTATTTGTATTGGCACTGATAATCACTTTGAATCAATAGGCTTTAAAATGCCAAAATCCCTAGAAAATACATCCACATAATGTGCAGCCTAATTTGCCATTACTGCGTGATTTGGAAAACAATTTCTCTTCCTTTGACGCAAAATTAGAATTTTTCTTGAAGCAAAATGTTGGCAACTTTGTCACATCATTTGGTCTTCCATTGCTGCATGATCCGATTGGCTATAAAGCAACGGATCTGGATCGGACCCTTCCCTAGAGCACACAACACTAGTGATCCACTAATCACTAGACACAACTCTGGCTGTGCAACTCATTCACTCACTGCAGCAACACAATAAGTATCCGGTGCTCCTGGTGTGTGCGCAGCTCTACCAGTACACCTCATCTTTTCACTATACCAACAGGGACAGTTCAGCTCTATCACTGAACACAACACGCTCTGCAAGGGGACTTCAATCCTTCTATGTAGCAGCAACAACCGTTTTATTCTACCACTGTTAAACTCAACTCTGCCAGTGCACCTCATTTCTCCACAACGGGCACAGCGCCTCTGCTGTTTCACCATTCGGCAAATACAAAGCTCTGCTAATGCACCTCAGTGCTTCCATGCCAGGGGCTTTGCACTTGTCTGTGCATCCAGTGCAAGGAGAGGGTTTGATAACCAGGTATGGGCTCCTGGTCTTTGGGGCAGAGAGGACTCGGCCATCTTTCATCTTCACCTAGAGTCTCGCTGGGTGTGCGGGACATCTGCGTACTTTTTCTGCCATTTAGTAAAGTGGAGCTTTGCAGGTGAATGCCGACCTTTCACCAGAGGAAATTCCTCCTATTCTGCTAGGAGG
Organism: Lissotriton vulgaris; assembly: GCF_964263255.1. NCBI lineage: Eukaryota > Metazoa > Chordata > Amphibia > Caudata > Salamandridae > Lissotriton > Lissotriton vulgaris. The sequence continues at coordinate 436,002,583 of NC_141697.1, forward strand.
GAGTACAAAGAACTATCAATGCACCAGGTTGAGACTACCTAAAAAAGCACAGATGTTATGTATTCAGTTTTGCATTAGGTCTGAAATCCGTAAGGCACTAAAAAAAGGTGATCGCATGAGGTGTATCTAGGTGTGCTTTTCTGTATATATCTGAAAACATACATTTCTTCTTGCAATGAAGTCGTCACTTTTAAACATTTTTTTAGAGTCAACTAAAAAGCACTAAAGTATTATTTCAACAAGGTTTGCTGTATATAATTTAAAATGGGGCAGAAGTCATCTGTCAGATTTGTGGGCCTGGGTAGAATCAGTGATGTGTGAGGCAAGCCCCAGCTCTACAGGCCGTCCAAGGCCCTGGTTTCTTGTGAAATCGGCAGATAATTTCACAAATGGCCAGTGCACCTTGGAGGTTGAAATACAACTGTTTAAAGATGTTTAGATTTTATTTTCCTCCCACTACTTGCTGTAGTAGGATGCAATGAGGATTTAAATTGGTTATTCGCCTTCCTTCTGTTCATTCAAGGAACATGTTTACAAGTTTGCAGCAGCTCGTAAATTTCACTTTTCTTATTCACTGGGTCAGTACTTAAGGGAGAAAGCGAAGCTGAAAGAGCGTAATTTAGTGCCGCTTGACTCAGACATCATTGAGCTTTGTGTGCTCTCTCACCATCACTTTGTGATAATTATAGACCGCTATAAAGCCACTCTGAACTATTCTAAAACTGTTTTCAAGTAATCAGTTTGTTCTAGTGTTTGCATTTCAGACATTTTCAGCAAAAACACATACCAATCTTCAAAACAATTATTACCATCCTTCAAAAACACTGTAAGGAAATTCTTCAAGCTCCGTCTGCCCTAAACCATCAGGGAACACACTTTAGAGTCTTTGAAGCAGGGGCGCTGTGGTGAGGAGCTTGATAAAGTTAAGAGCCTGTTCACACTTCTGCAATAATTGTTCTTCTTTGTTTGCCTTTTGTGCGCGCCCCAAGTCTCTTCATGCGTGGCATGAAGACATTGGCTGCGCAGGCTCCCTAGCTTTCACCTTAGAGGGAACATCGGTGCCAACTGTTCCTAGCTGTACAGTCCAAGAACATAAAATCGTTTTGGAAGTTAGTTGGATATGGAATGGGATCTCTTAGAACTGCTGCGGACTTTCACATACCATGTAAAACATGGTTCACCCATATCAGCTGCTTATACGCAATCAATGGAGATAGCAAGTTTATACTCTCAAACTATGTCCAATGGGGCTTGCAGGCCACAAGGAATGCGATTTGCTCAATGATTAAAAAGTTCAGATCTTCAAGAGCGGCTGGGACCAACTGGATTCTAATTAATATATTGAAATCTGACCCTGAGTTGTGGATCCAATTGTAATTGTCTTTATACAATTAAATTCTCCAGACTAGCAAAATTCCATCATCTTGGCAGGGATCAATCATTTATCCATTGTATAAAAAAGGGAATGTTGATGATGCAAAAAAACTATCTTCTTGTTCCGTTACTGTCTGCCGAAAAGCAGCAATTTTTTAAATTTTATTTAAAATGTTTGACTGGACTATCAATTGTAATTTACTACTGTTTAATCAAATGTCGTTAGGCCAGGTTCTTCTACTTCAGACAGCACTGTGTCATTGAGTCTCTTAGTCAATCATACCCAAGCAAAAAAAAGCACCCATTGTTTGTATTAAATTGACTTGTTGATGGCCCAGACTTTAAGGAAAACTTAATAAATGGTAAATTAATCAATATTGCTCCACTTCCTGGTGGTATTACATGACAACACTTGATTAGAAGTAAAGCTTACAGAAGGAACCCTTCGCCACAGATAAGAGCCTCCAATGGGCTTAAGGAAGACTGATGCTGTGTGCTTACTTTTTTCACCTTATATTTCCAACTTGTCATTACATCTCAGTAGCATAATCCATTGCATACCTTGCTAGTGTAGATGGCATAGTACTTTTTTCTTTAAGTGAAGTAGGTTTGCAGTTTGTTATAAAAAGTACAAGGTAACAACAAAGAAATCAATTTGGCAAAGATGAAAACTGTCATTTTTTTAGACTAAGTCACTATAGATGGAAATCGATAATAGCATAATTGAACAAGTAACCAATTGCGACTGCCTGGGCGTAACAGTGGATCACAAATTAGACCACAATAGAAGTAAAAGAAAGAAAGCCACCATTGTTGACTGTATAAAAATATGTTCTAAAATCTATGGATCTACCAGCCACTCCAAAGGCACAATGATTTAGCAGCGCTCATCAGATAGGTTTTGTTGCGTGAAAACTGAGATAAAGAAAAATACAAGAGTCCGCTTGGCAAGGCAAAAGCAGGTTTACTGTTGCAACAGTATCTATATTCTCACAGGTAAAACGCTGGTCCCAAATAGCTGCTCACAGGCAGCCCCTTAAATAGTCACACAAACAATGTCTCTTACAAAAGGTCAAATAGGTTACTCAATTACATATTTGTTGCAAAACATCACATCACCTTTGTCTTTAAACTCCTGACCTCCTCCTCAACACATTATTTATTGTAATTCTAATATGGCCGAGATACCCGCCACCCCCTCTCAACACAATCCCCAAAAGGAGTGAAACCGGAAACAGTTCTTGAAGTTTTTGGAAGTGGGATGGAGTGACCATCCCGGCCGTATTTATTAAAACAAAATTAAAACATTAAACGTTTCATGTTATGTACAATTTCATTACCATATTGCGATGTTTGGCTAACCTTAACAGATTCTCTAATACAGAGGTTCTCCTAGCCGAACTAGCAACCTACAAAACATTTCTTGACATATTGAAATTGTACAACCTAACGTTTAAGGGCCAACGGCAAGGTCATAACCGGTGTTAAGATCCCTAACCAGACTTACCCCTCCCACTTGGGATGGGCGACAGCACGGAGGCGTACCTCAAGTGCAACTACTACCAATTTCCCTTGACTTGACGGGGGCACCTAAAACTCGACGCCAGTTAAAGGTCGTTCGAATACTCGTGTGAGGTATCTAGAAGGTATCGTGGCCCTTATCCCAACCCCACACAACTTACCGCATCTGCCGTCGCAGATGTCACTGGCCCCGGGAAATTCCCCAGGAGGGGGCTGTAACCCCTCCTACAAAGGAAGGGGCCTTGACCGCCTTTCCTTTACTTCCGGCGACCCATCCTTAGAAGGGACCGCCTCCCCATTGAGGGGCCAATGGCCACCTCTCCCGAGCGCTCCCATCCGTGTTGGGTGACGCCCACTCATAGGGATCTACTAATTAGTGCTCACCGATCATGACCTTACCGCCTACCAAAATAAATACGACAGTGCAAATTAACCTAAGAATACCTTGGCCACTATGACCGAAAGAGCATACATCAAAATTCAACACTAAACTGAATATCTTTAATGGCAAACGTACTCAAAAACGACCATTCTTTATTAACTCAAAATCAACATGGCACTACAACCTGTAAACGCAAACAAACAAAATTAATCAACTTTATTATACACAACTGGCTGTCTTCAGGGGCTGGTGGGTGGGTCAAAATTGGCTCTTCGTTCTGTCCCGAGCTCACGTGCAGCGAGGAGGTGCAGCTTCAGAGCACAAGAACAAGAGGATGTCTTCTGGTCTTGCGTCCCTTTTTATCCGTCTTCAGGGCGGGCGTATACCCGCCCCTGCCTGCCCCTGAGGGCGTGGCTGGCTGCGTCGGTGTCTAGGCCAGCCCACTCTAGGGCGGGAACGAGCGCGCCCCAGCTACGCCGCTTCGGGCATACCAGCTGAGACGCGCCTCCCGCCCAAAATGGCTTCCCGGGGGGATCGAGGCACTCGGCCATACGTTCGGGGGGACCGATTCGGTCGCCCCTTTCCATATGGCCGAGATACCCGCCACCCCCTCTCAACACAATCCCCAAAAGGAGTGAAACCGGAAACAGTTCTTGAAGTTTTTGGAAGTGGGATGGAGTGACCATCCCGGCCGTATTTATTAAAACAAAATTAAAACATTAAACGTTTCATGTTATGTACAATTTCATTACCATATTGCGATGTTTGGCTAACCTTAACAGATTCTCTAATACAGAGGTTCTCCTAGCCGAACTAGCAACCTACAAAACATTTCTTGACATATTGAAATTGTACAACCTAACGTTTAAGGGCCAACGGCAAGGTCATAACCGGTGTCAAGATCCCTAACCAGACTTACCCCTCCCACTTGGGATGGGCGACAGCACGGAGGCGTACCTCAAGTGCAACTACTACCAATTTCCCTTGACTTGACGGGGGCACCTAAAACTCGACGCCAGTTAAAGGTCGTTCGAATACTCGTGTGAGGTATCTAGAAGGTATCGTGGCCCTTATCCCAACCCCACACAACTTACCGCATCTGCCGTCGCAGATGTCACTGGCCCCGGGAAATTCCCCAGGAGGGGGCTGTAACCCCTCCTACAAAGGAAGGGGCCTTGACCGCCTTTCCTTTACTTCCGGCGACCCATCCTTAGAAGGGACCGCCTCCCCATTGAGGGGCCAATGGCCACCTCTCCCGAGCGCTCCCATCCGTGTTGGGTGACGCCCACTCATAGGGATCTACTAATTAGTGCTCACCGATCATGACCTTACCGCCACAGGCCCGGATAGTTGACCGGCTATCCGGGCCCCCCACAAAACTCCTAGCTAAAGGTCATGTTCCAACGTTTTTAACCATGCTAAGAAGTCTCCTATGAGTAACTCATTTCCCACCCGAGACAAATGCACACCATCCCCCAGATACATACTGTCATCATTAATACAACCGTGCGAGATAGAATGCAATGTCCTGGAACGGAACAACCTACCCATTTTGTTATTAAGTTTCCTAACAGAATGGTTCAAAGCAGGGATCGAAATAGCCCCCCGCCACACTTTTCGTGGGATCATATGAGACCACGCAATTATGCACCCCGGAAATTTCCTCGCCAACCAACTTACAGTGGAAAGCATTGCCTCCAGGAGAAGTCGTCTACCGGTGGTGACCAAATCATTGCCCCCTAAATGTACTATGACTATAGACGGCGGTGACCTCATCCGCCCTAACAAACCCTCAAAGTAAGCCTGAAACTGGTCAATACAGAGACCGCCCCTTCCGTAGAAGGACATCCTGTACCCGTATTCCCCAGCTACGTGAATCATGTCACCTGCTTCGAATACGTCTGCGGCACGCCTCACGTATGAGTGGCCCACGACCCACACCTCCTTTCTCACAGCCGGTGATGTCTGACCGCTGGCCCGGTGTTGGGTCGACTGCATAGTCCGCCCCGCCTCGAAGGCTTGCGTAACTGAAAACCAAACAAAAGACAAGAAGCGTGAGTACATTATTACAGCTTCACAACATGTGCAACCGCACATACCTCTTATAACAATTGGAGGACCAACGCCCCACTCGTTTTACTTGTTCCACATTAAGACCCCTGGCTGCAGCTTCAGTGGCAGCCCCTATCCGAAAGGAATGGGTCCCAAACTCACCCGGGTCCAAGCCCGCTGCGGTAATCGACATCGCGAGCACCCGCTGAAACTGAAACTTTGTCAGTGGGGTGGCGTCCGCGTGTCTCAACATTGTCCCCCCCCATGATGCCACCCTTCGTGCTAGGTAATCCTCTAAACACCTCACCGGACACATGGAAGACCCTGGAATCCTGCGAATGACTATGCAGTCTCCCACCCCACTTTGATCGGTTTTTGACTTGACAAAGGATACCGTCATAGTCTCACCCCTGATCTGAACGTGTTCCCGGCACAAACCCCCCGCCACATCCCGCTTGCTCCTTGCCACCAGCTCACTTATCCTCATAGCCCCGTGAAACGCAAGCGTAAAAGCGGCTCGGAACAAACAGGCCTCGAACTGAGACGAGCATATGTCGGGGAGTGTGGCCAGCAACTGGGACAACCTATCCAGACCTATCGGGCGCCTCTCATCTACTCTGCGACCCTCAAGGCGTTGCCACCCACGCAGCGCTTTCTGTACAGCAAAAGACGCTGTCGGGTCCTGGATATTATGAGCCCTGGCAACAAAGGAGATGGCAGCACGATGCCTCTGGGCTGTAGCCACCGACTTCCCAGCCTTACGCAAGGACATCAGAAAATGTACTACCCAATCCTCATGCCCCCAAAGTCCCCCTCTCTCAGTCCCCAAAAAGGCCAAATAAGCCCGAAACGCCCCTTCGTATGCCTTCCTCGTCCTTGGTGCTAGACTCTCTCCCACAAGGTAACGAAGTTCGGGGCACCGAGAGACCAGAGAGCTTCGGGAAAGGGTGCTGGCTCGGGGTCCGCTGAGGGAAGGAAACCCGAGAAAGCCTGCATTTGAAAACAAGACAGTGCATCAGCAGCCTGATTCATCACCCCCGGGACATGTTTTGCTCTGAATACCACGTTCAGTTGCATACACAGTAAGACAATTTCTTTAAGCAGCCTCAAAATCATTTTACAACGTGCTGCCTGACTATTGATGCATTCTACAACGGTCATATTGTCAGACCAAAATATGACAGAATGATTTTTGAATCCATCGGGCCAGGATCTGAGGGCCACCAAAATAGGAAACAGCTCAAGGAAAGCAATATTACTCGTCAGCCCCTCATCGTGCCACCATGTTGGCCACTTTTGTGCCGACCATTTTGTGCCGAAGATGGCGCCGAAACCCATGCTTCCCGCTGAATCCGTCCATAGACCAAGCTCTTCAGAGGACAAGGCCGGTTTGTTCCAGACGACTCGACCATTGAAATCCGCCAAAAATGCTAACCAAATACGCATGTCTTGGCGGACCTCGGCCGATAACCTCGTGCGATGGTGACCCTCCTTTAGGCCGACCATCGCCTGTGCAATCGAACGGGAGAAGGGGCGGGCCATCGGGATCACCCTTAAGGCAAAATTCAACTTCCCCACCAATTGCTGCAATTGATGCAGCGTAACTTTAGATGCAGTGATACACATTTGCTGGGCTGTCTTGAATTTCGATACTTTGGAAGCTGGTAAACGAAAACAACCCTCACTAGAGTCCAACTCGATCCCGAGGAACTCGAGGCAAGTCGTGGGACCCACAGTTTTACCTGGTGCCAACGGCACGCCAAATTGATTCATTAAAACACAAAATTCAGTCAAGGCCCGGGCACATTCATCATCCCCAGCGGCCCCAAGGAACAGAAAGTCATCGAGGTAATGCATCACATTCCGAAAACCTGTTTTCTTCGTGTAAACCCATTGCAGAAAACTACTGAATTTCTCGAAATAAGCACAAGATATCGAGCACCCCATCGGCATACACCTGTCCATGTAATACAAACCTTGAAACATGAATCCCAACAAACGTTGGTCTTCCGGGTATACCGGGAGCAAACGGAACGCTGACTCGATATCTGATTTCGCCATCAGCGTCCCGGGCCCCAGGCGATTCAAAATGGCTACGGCCTCATCGAATGATGCGTACCGCACCGAACACATTTCTGGATTAATTGCATCGTTTACAGAAAGGCCATGAGGGGCTGATAAATTGTGAATCAATCGAAACTCACCCGGGTCCTTCTTGGGGACCACCCCTAAAGGAGAACAAACAAAGTTCGGCACCGGGGGGACAGGAAACGGGCCGGCAACCCGACCTCGGGTAACCTCTTTCCGGATCTTATCCTGTACTACAGTAGTATGCTGCAAGACGGAAAGTTGATTTTTGCACGTCCCGACACCCTGAAAGTTACCCACCGGGATGCGGAAACCATATGAAAAACCGTTTCGTAGCACCCCAGCAGAAGTACGATCTGGGTATTCGCTGAGCCAGGGAATCATCGCCAGGGTATCAATCGGGGTTGGTAAAGGCGCCCCTCGGACTATATTAGACCTGTTTAGCGCCTCCTCTACCCCCATTTTCACCCGATTTGGCTCTGCACGAGGACTCAGGATGGGGTGCCCCACAACCACTACATTCGTGTTTGAACTTACAAGATCCCGGGGGCCTAGTACATTTGCTTCTGTTGAAATTGAAACAGAACCCCCTCTTCCCTGTATTGCCGGCGGGTCTCGGGTAATCGTCTGTACCCGTACCCGACCGAAAGGGTGTCCCCCCATTTTGGCGGGAGGACTCACTAACAGCACTCCCCACCAACGGCACTTTCAACATCCCCGACTCTTTCATCTTATTCCATGTTAAAGAATCGTAACAGTCCCAGGTTAAACTTTTGTTATGCTCCATCGCTTTCCTGAAAAGGTTGTCATAACAGAACCATTGGTTACCTTGGTGTGATGTCGAGTACCCCATAATTCGTGACTGATATACTGGAAATTCAGGGAGCAAATCAGGCCTACGTTCCCCCAAAATTGCCGTAAAAATTCCCCAAGCATTACCCCAGTTACCAATATTTTCATTCACTTTAAAGGCGCCCATTTTTGCGCGCCAAACACTCGGATGCATCAGATCCTTTTGACCCTTAACAGTTTCGACCTCATAGTGATCAACGAGCAGGGAGAAAATGTTAACGTATTCCCCCGCCCAAATCTTTTCCTTTATTGGCAAAGGAACATGTTGCCCCAATTTTTCTCTACGAGAGGGTGTTGACTCATCCCTTGCAATCGGCAATGGCCGCTTACCTGCACCGGACGCTGCTTCCGTCCCTCGTGGCTTGTCTATCGCCGCATCCGGCGCGGGCACCTTGGCTGTATCACGTTTCTCGCGCAACTGCTTTATGAGTGCTTGCGCTTCGGTAGCCATGGCGCCCCCATTACCGTCCCCCAACCATGCTGCTAACTGTGCCGCCAACTCGGGAGGCATATCTTCGGCAGACGTCGGGGTGACTACCACGGGAATCGGATTCCCCTCATCCGGTACCGGGGCCGGTACCGGGGCTGGCGCCTCGAGCAGGGAACAGGGAACCGGGACGTCTCCCCCGACCGGCCCCCTTCTCGGCCTCTTTGGCTTCCCTCCGGCCGGTGGACGCCCCGATCCCTCCTCGCCGTCTCGCTCCGCCAACCGCTTCTTAATTTCGGACATGTCCTTCATGAGGGCCCGAACCAACTGGTCAGTCGACATTGTCTTCGCTCCTTTCTTGGGCATCTTTTCAGATGAAGTATCTAAAAGACAAAGAGAGAGATTAAAACGCTCAAAATTGGCTCTTCGTTCTGTCCCGAGCTCACGTGCAGCGAGGAGGTGCAGCTTCAGAGCACAAGAACAAGAGGATGTCTTCTGGTCTTGCGTCCCTTTTTATCCGTCTTCAGGGCGGGCGTATACCCGCCCCTGCCTGCCCCTGAGGGCGTGGCTGGCTGCGTCGGTGTCTAGGCCAGCCCACTCTAGGGCGGGAACGAGCGCGCCCCAGCTACGCCGCTTCGGGCATACCAGCTGAGACGCGCCTCCCGCCCAAAATGGCTTCCCGGGGGGATCGAGGCACTCGGCCATACGTTCGGGGGGACCGATTCGGTCGCCCCTTTCCACAATGCTTAAACAATTTATTCTGAAAGAAACAGGTTAGTGTTAGTTTCCTTCCCTTAGAATATCCCCATGCGTCAGACTGGATCCGGAAAGTTTTGCGTAGCAGTACCCCTGCACGTTGGTAGGCGTCGTCTGCGGCTCCGTGTCCGTCGTTGTGGTCTCTGGGATGACGTCATCGGAGTACTTAGACGCCGCCCTCGCGCGCTGACGTCAGTTCTTCTTTTTCCCGCGCCAGCAAGCGCAGATCCAGGAAGAGCAGTACTCCTCAGTCACTTTTTGACTAACTTTTTTCGATCTATTTTGGATCTTTTCAAGTCGTTTTTCGACACCGGTGCCGGTAGGGATGCCAAGTTCAAGCCCTGTGACGACTGTAGCCGACTGATGTCTGTTACCGACCCTCACCGTCGGTGCCTTAAATGCCTTGGGCCGACCATGATGACAAGTCGTGCCCCGACTGCCGGGCCTTGACGTCGAAAGCTAGGCGGGAGCGGTCCCGTAAGCGACTCGAGATCCGGCAATTGGCCCTGCGCCGCTCGAGGTCCCGGTCCAGGAGGAGGTCGAGGGACTGGTCGCGGGGCCACAGTCATCACAGCTCGGCGAGTCGACACCACTTGTCGTGTTCAAAGTCCCCCGATAAGTCGAGGCACAAGAAGTCGAAGAAGTGACATCGCTCTTCTGACTCCCCCCGACGCTTGCGCGACGCGGCTGGGGGTTCGGGCGACACCGCCCACGCGGCTCCGCCGGAGCTGCAAGCGTTGCGTCCAGCTCCACACCCGCCGGTCCCTGGGCTGGACGCGATGCCTGAGGAGATCAGCGCCTTCCTCACAGCCATGAGGTCGCACTTCCCTCAGTCTGGTCCCGTTGAGGTGCCTTCGGGCCTCGCGGACCCTTCTGGAAGCCCAAGCGGGCTGGTGGCTTTGGCCCCGGCGCTGTCGGGTGCTTCTGCCCCTGCGCTGTCGGCGACTTCAGTCCAGACGCCGCAGGGGTCCCGGTCCAGGAGAAGGTCGAGGGACTGGTCGCGGGGCCACAGTCATCACAGCTCGGCGAGTCAACACCACTTGTCTTCAAAGTCCTCCGGTAAGTCGAGGCACAAGAAGTCGAAGAAGTGACATCACTCTTCTGACTCCCCCGGCGCTTGCGCGACGCGGCTGGGCGTTCGGGCGACACCGCCCACGCGCCTCCGCCGGAGCTGCAAGCGTTGCGTCCAGCTCCACACCCGCCGGTCCCTGGGCTGAATGCGATGCCTGAGGAGATCAGCGCCTTCCTCACAGCCATGAGGTCGCGCTACCCTCAGTCTAGTCCTGTTGAGGTGCCTTCGGGCCTCGCGGACCCTTCTGGGAGCCCAAGCGGGCCGGTGGCTTTGGCGCCGTCGGATGCTTCGGCCCCTGCGCCGTCGGCGACTTCGGTCCCGACGCCGCAGGGCTTAGCAGAATCCAGGCCTGGATAGGTGTGGACGCCGGTCGACCTTACGAACCCTCCCCCGGCGTTGTCACCACTGGGGTCGCCCCCGGCACCGTCCTCGGGCGTCGTCGTCCACGATCCCCACCCTGGTCCGGATCCAGCGTCTGAACGGCGCCACCCAGTGCTGTCTTAGACGCCGATAGGTGAGCTCGTTACCGACGATCCCGCTCCATCATTTCTTCCTTACCTTCAGGAGATGGAGGACGAGAGGGATTGGGAGGGGTTGAAGGACCCTCTGGCACTGAAGTGCCGGTTGAGTCAGGACTGGACGGACGAACTTGGGGAGGCCAGTGGTCTGGACACTTTGTCTCCCCTCCTACCGTGGCTACGGAGGAGGGGGCTGCATACAGCGTGGTGTTGACTCGGGCAGCCAAGGCCTTGGCTTTTGAGCTCCCAGTCGCGACCGTGAGGACTAACCTCCTCACTGAGGTACTCAAACAGCAGGCAAGCTCCTCTGAGTCTTTCCTGCTGTTCAACGAGGCCCTCACTGACATTCTGTTGGGTACCTGGTCGAAGCCCTCCACAGGCCTCCCTGTGGATCAGAACGTGGCCCGACACCACCTCCCGGCTCCAGCAACCCCAGTTTCCTGCCCGTTCATCCCACCCCTGAGAGCCTGGTGATCCTGGCCTCACCTTCCCAGACCGCATTCCTGACCGCCCCTCCGGATCGGGAATCCAAACGGTACCACCAGTTCGGTAAGAAGCTGTTCTCACTGAGTTTGGGGTAGCGGTCTGTCAACACCTCCTGCCGTTTGGGCAGTTAGTCTCACTCTTTGTGGGATACGGTTGCGGAAGTGCTGCCGCAGTGCCCGGCGGAGGTCCAGGCGAAGCTAACCCAGGCCCTCGCTGAGGGAAGGGACGTAGCACGATATTCCATTTGGTGTGGACTGGATACCACAGACTCGCTAGGCAGGGCGATTGCAACGCTGGTGGCGGTTTGCCACCACGCCTGGCTGAGGTCCGCCAACTTTTCGGGCGATGTCCAAGCATCCCTTATGGACATGCCCTTTGATGGCCGTCCCCTTTTTGGCGACAAGGCGGACAGCGCGCTGGAACGTTTTAAGGACTCCGAGGCTACGGCCAAGTCCTTGGGCCTCGGCCAACGCCAGCAGACTTCCGCCTTTTGTGGCCAAGGAAGGGGCGCCCCCTCACGTCCAGCTAGCCACAGGCCGCAGAACCCACCTCAACGCGGTCGGCGACGTGGTAACCGCCGTGTGGTGCCGGGGGACACAGACAAGGCCAGTCCACACCCGCCCCCACAGCATTTGTCTCAAAATCCACCTAGTCCGAGTTTTCAGGCCCATTCGACGCCAGTGGGGGGCAGGGTTCGCCATCACATCCTCCACTGGCACTCCATCACATAGGACAGGTGGGTGCTGCAAATCGTCCGAAGGGGATACTCCCTCCCCTTTGAGGCGACCCCTCCAGCCATGCCACCGCAGTACCACCGCATGTCGGGGGATCACTTGCAACTTCTGCAGGAGGAGGTTACGGCCCTCTTGGCCAAGGGGGCCGTCGAGCGGGTTCCTGGGCCAGAAGTAGGACGTGGTTGCTATTCCCACTACTTTCTGGTACCCAAGAAGGGCAAAGGGGGCCTACGCCCTATCTTGGATCTAAGGAGCGTCAACGGCTTCTTCTGGAAGGAGAAGTTCAAGATGCTGAATTTGGCCCAGTTTGTAGCTGCTCTGGACCCAGAAGACTGGATGCTAGCGTTGGACTTGCAGGACGCGTATTTTCACATCCCCGTCCTGCCGGCCCACCGATGATGCCTGCGGTTCACGGTAGGCCACGAGCAATTTCAGTTTACTGTGCACCCCTTCGGCCTTACCAGCGCCCCACGGGTGTTCACGAAAGTGATGGCGATGGTCGCAACTCTTCTGCGCAGATTAGTGGTCTCAGTCTTCCCCTATCTAGACGATTGGTTGTTGAAGGCGGGCTCGCCTCAAACAGTCGTCTCCCACCTCCAGACCACGGCCGACCTCCTGCACTCGCTGGGGTTCTCCATCAACGTGCCGAAGTCACACCTGTGTCCTTCTCAGAAGCTACTCTTCATCGGGGCGGTTCTGGACTCAGCGCAGTTTCGGGTTTATCCTCCTGAACAACAGGTTTGGGATATTCAGGCTCTGATTCCGGTCTTTCAGCCTTTATCCCTAGTCTCGGTCTGGTTGATGCTGCGGCTCCTGAGGCTGATGGCCTCCTGCATCCTTCTGGTGCATCACTCCCGGTGGAAGATACGGGCTCTGCAGTGGGACCTGATGTTTCAGTGGGCACGGCATCAGGGCAACCTGAGCGACTACGTCCGGATCTCGGAGGGCACTGCGAAACAGTTGCAGTGGTGGCTCACGAACCGCATTTGGGTCAGCGGCAGATCTCTCTCCCTTCCACACCTGGAGCACGCAGTGGTGATAGATGCGTCCCTCCTGGTTTGGGGTGGGCACACGGGAGAGAAGGAGATCAGAGGCCTCTGGTCTCCAGCAGAGTCCCAGACCCACATCGACCTTCTGGAGCTGCGGGTGATCCGGCTTGCACTGAAAGCATTCCTTCCCTCTGTCCGGGGAAGTGTAGTGCAGGTGTTCACGGACAATACCACCGCCATGTGGTACTGCAACAAACAGGGCGGGGTGGGGTCATGGACCCTTTGTCAGGAGGCTCTGCGCCTCTGGACATGGCTGGAACACCAGGGAGTCACCCTGGTGGTTCAACACCTGGCTAGGTTCCCTGAATGCCAGGGCGGACGAACTCAGCCGCCGGTGCATGATGGATCACGAATGGCATCTGAACTCGGACGTTGCGCAAGGCCTTTTTTGGCAGTGGGAAGAGCCTTAATTAGATCTATTCGCCACCGAAGAGAATGCGCACTGTCATCAGTTCTGCGCGTTTGAATTTCCAAGGCGGCACTTGCTCGGAGACGCTTTTCATCGCGAGTGGAGCTGTGGTCTATTGTACGCCTTTCCGCCTAAACCACTTCTGCCCAGAGTGCTGAAGAAGATCAGGCGCGACCGGGCCCAAGTCATCCTTGTGGCTCTGGACTGGGCACGAAGATACTGGTATCCTGAACTACTCAGCATGTCGGTCAATCCTCCGATTAGTCTGCCTCAGGAGGACCTTTTGTCGCAGCAGCAGGGGACGGTCCTCCACCCGAACCTGTCCAGCCACCACCTCCATACATGGAGATTGAGCGGCGGTAGTTGAGGCCATTTGACTTGCCTCCTGAAGTATTTGATGTGATTCTGGCTTCCAGGCGATCCTCCACAAAATCGGTATTCGCCTGCAGGTGGAATACATTTGTGGCATGGTGCACAGTAAAGGGTGTTGATCCTCTCTCTGCCCCCTTTCAGAGGTTCTCCTATTCCTTTTTTCTCTTGCCCAGCAGGTCTCTGCTCTGGGCATTCTTAAGGGCTACCTCTCTGCCATTTCTGCCTTCTTGAGGCTTCCTGATCAGCCTTCTCTTTCAAGTCCCCTATTGTTAATAGATTCTTGAAGGGCATCACGCACATGTTCCCTCCTGTTCCTTTCGTGATGCCTCAGTTGGACTTGAACCTTGTTCTTAGATTTCTGATGTGCGCTTCTTTCGAGCCACTTCACAATTGCCCTCTTCTTCGTCGTCTTACTCTGAAGACTGCATTCCTGATTGCCATCACCTCTGCCAGGAGAGTAGGGATATTCTAAGGTAAGGAATCCAACACTAACTACTGTTTTTTACAGATATATTGTTACCGAAGGTAAGTAACTTGTGCTTTACTTTTTTCGTATTCACGTCTGTGTTTTATTGCTTTTCGCCCAGGACTTATCAGATTCTTTGTACCCTTGGTTAACTCGATCTCCTGTGCTTAAATCTCTTTTTTTATTTTGCTGAGAACATAGAGTAACTGCTTGGTGTGCTGTGACCATAAATTCCTTTAGGCTTGTTGACACAGGTTTTCCTTTAAATAAGACCTCGCTGATCATGCACTCTATTTCCTTGTGAACTCATGACCTATCTTGCATAATTTTATGCCTACAATGCTCTTTCTCCAGGTACAGCCCTGTGACACTCTTTACTGATGTCTAGGGTGTAACTTCTTCCCATTTAGTTTCCTCTCTAACATTCTAACCTCTAGTTGATTGTGAGAAGGTGGCCTGATATGCAGTGCTCACTATTCTAGTGGACACTATGTATCAGTCCAACAACCCTTATTGATGATTGGTTGTAAGTCAACCTTATAGACCAGCTGTCCTAGTAGCGTGGATACGAGCAGTCTAAGGCTAAAGACTCGAGAGGGCCTGTTAAGCCAGCTGTTTACCACACATATACCCCTTGAATACCCAGTGAAAGGACACCACACAAGTGTTATGAAAATAAACAGTTATTTATTAAGAATCGCAACAGCCCTGTACTCTTTATGAGGACAGGGTACTAAGCACAAACCAAAACTCTTGCAAAAATACTTAAGTTAGCACAGTATATACAAATGCCCGAGGGGCACGGAAAACCATATACTTGAAAAGTGGAATGCGAAATTACTAGCAGGTAAGTACAGTACTAATAGGCTTTGGAATCGCTAGGGCTTGACTATAGAACCTTCAGATTACTTATAGGAGGCCTAGGGGACTCGGGTGCAGAGTGTGCACTCTCACGCGGGATGCGGGACAAAGTCTATGGTGGCTAGGAATTGCAAAGTTAGTGTTCTCGGGCGAACCCGACCTGGTGGGAGGAAAACGAAAGTGGATTCTGACCCTTGGATAGTGAGGCTATGCTGGGGCACCGAAATGCCGAAGTTACCTAGCCCAGGGGCTGCAGCTGCATAGGACTCAAAAGACGTCGGGAATCCTCGTTGCCGGACCAGGAGCCTGGAAGAAAGAAGTTGCTGGCAGGCGACCAGTGAAGGAAGTTCGGTGGATCCAAGCCTGGATCGATGGAAGATGACACCTGAAAGCAGAGGGGACCAAGTTCGTGACTACTAGCCAGTAGTCAGTGGGCACCAGGAGGGCACCGGATGGTAGCCACCTCGACAAGGTGAGTGGGTGACGCTGTGACCGCAGATCTCACGGACCAGGAGGCGTTGTCGGCGACCAGGATGGAGGAGCGATCTGTCCCACGATGGATGAAGCTGTCGGCGTCGCTGGACCCAGGATTGGGCAACAAAGCCTTGGCAAATTCAAGCCCACGCGGTGGACCTAAAATGGCGTCTGGAGCGGACCAGGAGGGTCCGGGGTGCCTCTCTTGAAGAAGGAAGCAAGGGCCAGTCTGGAGCAACCAGACCAGCAGCAGTGATGTCGTCGGGCGTCGTGAAGAAGGCCACAAGCCAGCCGGCTAGTAGCCACACAGCGCGGTGAGCAGGCAAAAGAAGGGCCCCACGCAGATCGTGGAGATGCTGGAGGGCTGATCTTCGGTGCTGGAGCTGCTCAGGGTTGGGGCTTCTCGGACCCCAAAGCACTCACCAGTGGAAGACTCGGTGGGCTTGTTACAAAGAAGTTGTGCAGTCTTGGCGATCGTCGGTCCCTCGAGGTCTCGTCGCACTCACAGTTCTCAGCTTTGCTGTAGAGGTGAGTAGAGGTCAGAGGTGCCAGGGAAGCCGGGTCTCGTCGAGCTGGGTCGTCGGATTCGTGAAGAAGGACTTGCAGCAGACCGCAGTGTTCTTAGGATGGTGCCCGCTTGATGCAGGGTGACTACTCCTTAGCCACAAGGGAGAATCTTGAAGAAGAAATCTTGATGTCCTTTCGCAGAAAGTCGTGTCTTGATTCCAAAGATGATCTAATTTGAACAGGGGGCCTGCTCCCATCTTTATACTAAAAAAGGGGGCTGACCCGGTGACTAGGTCCTGCCTATGGGTGGGACTAGGAGGGGGGTGGTTACACCCCTCTGCCATGCCGGACTTCCCCAGGCCAGGGGCTGGTGTGCCCCTGGAACTGGTTCAGACCGGCCTATGCGTAGTGAGCACCGGGGTGCCACTCAGCAGTCACCTTCCTGAAAAGCCCTGCCTACCCAGGATACACAAAACCATGTCTGGGACGGTGCTAGCACCGCCCCGGACAGGAAACCCTTTGTCCAGGCCTCCCTCGCTGGAAGGACTCCCAGCAGCAGGAGGTCAGACTCGTGTCTGTGGTGGCAGCATCCATTTTGTGGAGCTGAGGCTTCAGTTAACTTTAACCGGGGTTCACAGTTACATACATGTCGTGTCCCTCTAGAAGGGTGGAATGCTAACCCCGTCGCCAGAATTGGCGAGGGGTTAGTATTCCAATTCGTATGACACCTTACTCGACATGTTTTGATAAAGCAATACCAAAGTTAGAATTTAACCGCGAGGATTATAATGCACTTAAGAGTATATGGTATGCGTTATCATGGAACAGCTATTAGGACTTGGTTCCGCAAGCTGCAGACAGGCTCAGCTCATGCCAGAGCACCATCTCACACGATTCCAAGCACTCTACCTTCAGGATTGTCAAGGCCTGCCATAGGAGTGACTGATAGGAATCTGTGTGTCCATTTTAGGGTTAGGTATAGGTATACTACACCTACAGCATAGGGTGATTACACGACTTTGCCCCAGCTGTCATGCAGCCAGTTGTGTCAAATTTAGGAGGCCAGCCAGGGGTGGCATAATACATGCTGCAGCCCCTGGCAGCCCTGGGTACACCCCTGCCCTGAGTTACAGGGTCTGATAGGGTGGCCCAGTACCAATTGGAAATGCACCTAGGGTACATGGAATCCATTTTAAAGAGAGAGCAGTAGGCCTGGGGTCCTGATTGGCAGGATCCCAGGTCGACTATGTCAAAAACCAGCTAAAACACAGGGCAAAAAGTTGGGGGCAACCATAGTCAGGAGGTACCTTCCTACATTGATATTTCAACTACTGGCTCTAGTCCTGCATCTATACTTTGCACTAGATGATATGCATTACCCTGAGCATCTACTACTATAAACCTCCCTTCCTCCTTTGTACTGATCATTCTGCAACATGTTAAAATTAATTAAATACCACAGCATATCAACAACAGTGCCACAAGAGATGGAAATAAAACGTTTCATAGTCGTGAGATCCAGGATGGTAGTAAAGCAAACCACCCACTAAGCCAGTTATCAGGAGCACTGGCTTCAGCTATAATTTTTTCTGTAGATTATGCAAAGCTTGTATAGCCTCTGACAAAGTTCCGTAGTCAGTTTCATTTATTTGGACATAGGTACAGCAAGCAGTTCCTATTTTTGGCGGCAGATCATTCTCCAAAATTGCCCCAACGATATGGAGCACATATAAGATATTCCGAATATCCCTCAAAACCCTGCTGTTCTGAGTCCCTGGCAGCTTTGCTTTCTTTGTTCTCCGAGTTCCTGCACGTGCTAGCGCTATGAGACCTATGGGTAATATATGCGCTTAACATATGACCAATAACATAACATACCCCTTATCACGTGGCCGTCATAAGGTCAAGTACATAACGATGTTGCATAACCATCATTCTCATGGCACCCAGCTCTTCCTTTTTGCCATTAAATCCATATTTCTTGATATTTATGCATTTCAGCAGTTCCAATCGTTAACTGCCGCCATCAAACAGTTGCCTTTGCCTTAAACGTCAAAATACTTCCAAAGAGTCACTGAGCATCATTAAACAATTGGTACGCTTAGTGTACTTCGTTCCAAGTAGTAGTACAGCTGTTCGCTTTCAGTGATGATGCAACAAAGTTGTCTGGTGGTTCATGGAGTGTTCATGTAGAAGTTACATATTTACTTGCAGAATTACCAAGACCAGGGCATGCAAGGTTACCAGTGACAGAGGCCATTCCAGTTTGGTGGTAACTGTGTACAGTAATTCTCCACACTGCCAATAATCGTCCATGAGGCTGGGGGAACCTCCCTGCATGTGAGCTTTGTCTATTGTGGCACTGCAGTTGATATTCTGACCTACATGTTGGTGCTGTTTCCGCTGAAACATAAATAAACAGATGTTAACATCATTTCTTTCTGTGGATTCACTGGTCTATCCATCCAGGTGTATCGTTCAATATTATCATCCCATATGCATGCACACTTTTTTTTTTTTACGCATCCCGACTAATAATAGTACCATTCCATAAAGACATGACCCCCTACAAGAAAATTCGATATTATAATAACATTAATCATTGGCATAAACTGATCCAGTAACTCTAAAACCTGGCCTTCAAACACATTCTGCAGTGTTGGGACGACCTGTTTTCTTCATTTGTGCCATCTCATCCTTAATATCCTGCCTCTCCGTAAGGATATGTAATACAGCAGCTAAAGAGTCATATTGTGTAGCATTAACTAGAAATTGCACTACACTAATGTGTTGGCTGCATTTGGGCCTTAATCCTACACAGGTAGAGATATAAAAGAAATACAGCTGTGTTTGGGGGTACTTCTTTAGGTGAGTGTAACTTATCTGATCCAGTGGCATGAGCATATAAAACATGATTCATTGGTATTTTTTGATCCTATGTCTGACATATGTTGGTACCACGTTATCTCACTACGATGTGAATACTGTGAGAAACATTGGTGGGAGTAGACAGTTCTCTTCTCAGGTGTGTAATATTAGACCTAAAATATATATTACTATAAAGAATAACTAGTAGAAATTATAGTATCAAGAGACTAAAAAGAAAACAAAAACACCAAACTTTCATTTTGCTGGTTCAGAAAATTGTGCAAAGGTGGAGGGGGTATGTTAATGATCACAACCCCCACGCCAGCCTCCCACCCCCGGTTCCATTGATAGCACTGGTGATGCTTGGCGTGATACAGCGTTTTTCCGAACATCCAATGGATGGGAACCATGGCTTCCTGCCATCTCCTTTGTGGGTAGTGGGGGTGTCCAACGTAATGGTAAAGTGCCCATCGAACTTTGGGCCTCTTCATTATTGGACAAAATTCCTCCCGAAAATTGGATCGCCTATGTGCACAATTAGAAGGTCAACCTCAGTGATGCTGCACTTTTCTTTTGCTTTCGTTACCTGTTTAGAAATAAACTTTGCAACTTTTGTTAATTTAGAAAGATAAACATGCATTTACTCATTCACAAGTTCAGCTGTACTCTCTCTCTGTACCTTACTTCTAGTGGCAGGTATTTTTGTATTCATGAGTCTCCGTGCCACTGTCTGATGGGGTGTCAGGTGAAGATCAGAACTACGTATGTTCCTAATGGAGAATAGTGCTAATGGGAAGCAATACAACCACTTTTTATGCAACTTGACGCATATCTTGCTGATCATCTTCTTCAGTAATCTGTTTAAGCGCTCAACAAGACCATTGCTCTGGGTATGATAAACATAAGATAGTTAATGCTTTGTCCCTATAATGGTCATGAGATGTGTGAAAATTGCACTACAAAATGCATGGTGTTATCAGATCTTATCCCTTCTGGAAATCCCCAGCTGAGATTCACCTCACGGATCAGAAATGTAGCAGCTGACTTAGCATCACAATGGACGCATGGTCCTGCTTCAACCCATCGAGAAAGATGACAAATCACAACTGAGATACCGACAGTTGTTGCACCTGTCTTATCATATCCACAAAGTCAAGATGAAGAGCTTTCAAAGAAACCCTGTGGCCGTGCTATGATTGAATTTATCACCTTCAATGTGGTATTTGGAGAGAATTTTTGACTAAGAGTATAATTATGAAGGTACACGGTAAGCATATCTTGCAAATTAGGAATTAACCCATCTTGCTGTATTTACATAGACCATTGATCTCTGGATATACGGGCTGGTCAATGCAATTGATCACGAGCTATCCTAATTAAAGCCTGAGTTATCACTGGTTTACCTGTAGATATTTGTCGATATCGTCCCCTTACTGGGAGCATCCTCTTGTCTCCCATAACTGTTTCTCATACAATTGAGCAGCTTCCTCAAACTCTTGAAGATGTAAATGCGCTGTCTCAGCATAATGAGGTGTAACATTATCTGAGGTAGCGTTTGATTCAGATTAAGACTCAGACGGCGAGACAATCTGGGCCACTAAAACAGGGACATGTTGTGAATCTGATGGCACAGATGGGGGTGCGTGTCTAGCTGCATCCTTAGCTGCTATATCTGCTAATGCATGACCCCTTGATACAAAATCCTATCCATGTGTATGTTTCGCACATTTCACAACTGCTACAGCCTGTGGTAAAGCAAGTGCCTCTATTAAAGCCTCTAAGAGATTCCTGTGCATAACAGAGGGCTCCCGTCTGATTTAAGGAAGCCTATCCTGCTCCATTTCATAATTCTAGAATGTACAGTGGTAATTACATAAGCTGAATCTGAATAGATTATGGTTTTTCCTATTCCTTGCTTAAGAGCTGCTATCAGTTCTGGTGCTTGTGCAGAATAATATGCTGGTAGTGTTAACTGCTCTCATATGTGGAGTGTGTCTGAAGAAACATGCTGTTGTGCTCTGACTACTGCCACACCTGTGTGTATTACTCCTGTGTCCTGGTCAATAGTAAAGGAGCCATCAACAAAACAGACCGTGCTACCGCGAATAGGATCTTCTGTTGCTTGACTAGATTCATTTGGATATAGATTGGAAAGTCATGTACATCATCCTAACAGTCTAATGTAGGATGAGACTAGAATGTTGCTAGATTCACTGTATGACACTTCATAACCTTCAAGGATGGTAGTGACTGTATCACCTCATATCCTGACACTCTGTGTAGTTAAAGTAGTCTTAGCCTTCTGAATGATAGCAAACACTGCATTTTCTGCATAGACCGTCAAAGGTGCCCCCATGACAATAAGTGTGCTCTTCTGTACTGCTAAAGCCGCAGTGGTGAGACCTTCTACACAAGAATAGTGTACTCTCATTACTGAATCCAACGGTCCACTAAAGGATAAAATGGGTTTATGACCTACGGGTTATTTGTGCGTAAGGACAGTTGTCATCACTTGACCACTGCAATGTCAAAAAAGATAAATCTCCTTGGTGTAATCAGGAGTCTCCGAAACTGGGGCATTCGTTATCTCAGGCTTCAATTTTTGGAAAGTTTCCTTCATTTCTGGTGTCCACATTAACTCATCTATCTTTTGCCTGTTTAATAGAAGCCAGCAAAGGCTCTATGGAAGTGCTCTATTCAAAGACCTATTGACTCGCGTAGTTGGAGGCCAATAAAATTCTGCATTACCGTAATAGTTTCTGGCTCAGTCATTTGACGTTTGGATACTACTCTCTCAAGAGTTATTTGTTGACCAGAAGCTGACAGTAACTGTCATAGGTAATGGACATCCTCCTGACAATACTGAACTTTTTCTTTCTTTACTTTGTATTTTCTTTTTGCAAGAGTAACCAAAAGAGAGAGAATCATCCTATACTGTTCTTCTGTAGGAATGCAAATTAATATGTCATCGACATACTGCAACAGTGTACTGTCACAATGAAAGTTTGACAGGTCATTTTTCACCACTGTGTTCAAAATGCTAGGAGGCTCGCAATACCCTTGAGGCAAATGAGAATACAAATACGGAGTACCACGATAGCTGAGTGCTGTCAAATAATGACTGGATGGATGGAGAGGGATGTTAAACATTCTTGTTATCTATGACAGAGAAAAATGTATCATCCTGAGAAATATTCATTAAAATAATGGAAGGGTCGGGAACAATTGAGAATTCTGGTACCACTATATCGTTCAAGGGGCGCACAGGCCATGAACCATATGGGAAGTATTAACTTGGGATTTCTTAACCAGGTAAATAGGGGTATTACACAGAGACACTCCAGGGTAAATTACTCTTTGCTCTAGCAGCACCTGTATAGTAGGGCAGATGCCCTCATTTACTTCTTTGAAAAGGGGATACTCTCTCACCATAGCTAGAGTAGCAGCTTGCTTCAGTTTAATTCTGAATGGAGCAGCAGTAAGAATAAGTCCCATATCATGGGGACCCTTAATCCACAAGGTGTCTGGAAAGATCTGCATCCCTGACAGATTCAAATGCTCTTCCTGGTGTGATCGTCCTTACTTCCAATAGTTTTCTCAATAGTATGTCCTCCTGAAAGATTATAACTGTTTTCTTAGAATCATCATCAAACAGTTAATCATCCAGTAGTACTTATCTATTTTACCTGGCTCTATGAATATAACACATGCCCATAAAACATGGTTGTTATCACAGGCTATCAGAGCGTCATAGGACGGTAATATTAACGCTTAAGGCTTCTATTTGCAATACCAACTCATTTTCAGGTATTAAAGAATCTTGTCTCTGTTGCCGGAAATGGAGCTCTTTGGGTAACTTGACTTCCCTTCTTAGTAAATCTGGCGTTTATACTATGATTGTGTATACTGCTGTGGTAAATGCTTAGCTGGGGCAGCTGGAGAGAATAGTAAACAGCTGTCAACATACCTCCCTCCTATTTCCATATCCACTGGTTTAGTAAGCAGAACCCTCATCACCACCCCAGATAATCCTTGTGTGTCCATTGAGCTAGTAAAAATTGGAAGGTCTCCCTCTTTCACACAAGATCGGGTTGCCCCCGCATCTGAGGAAAGCATGCCGCTAGTTATTGATAGCTGCCTTCACAGAGGGTTCCTCGTCTGCCCTGTGTGTCACTGAAAATACTGGACACATGGAACTACTCTGGGCGTACATCCTCCCACATAGTTTGTCTGGAGGGGGTTTCCTCCTCTCACAATTACACCTCCCTGTCATCTTTGAGGTGAAGTTGTATTTGGGGGTGAATGGTAACTTTGCTGTGGCAGCATTTGTTGCACTTCAGGCATTACTGATTGCTGCACATTTTGTGGTGGTGTCTGAGGTAGATGTAATATTTGCGGGTTTGACTGTGGCTGCACTACTGCATTCCCTGGCTTATTGTAAACCCCTGTCCTGCATTTTGTTCTTCACATCTTAGTCTGTTTGATATATCCTCTGGGGACCTATCCTGCCCCTTCCTATACTTCCTCATCCTCCTCTGCTACTTGCTTGTGCCCTTACACTATCCTGCTGTACTGTTGTTGGGCATTCCCTGCGAAAAATCCAACAGACATTGCAGTCATCTGACTGTTAGCTGCTACTAGAGCTATTTCCACTCCTCCTTTCTTTACCAACTTTTGTTGCACTAAGTTGGTTGCAGCTTTCTCTGTCATCTCCTGCTTGTTTCTCTCTTTTTCCTGTTTCTTCTTCCAAAAATGAATTATATGTACCTGTATCCCTGTCCAGGGATGGCCTCCTATGCCACTATATTATCAAGATTTTCCTGCACATCAGAGGGTAAACCCTTCTTTGCTACTTTATAAAACAACACAGCATTTCCCCCTGTTTCTTTTCAACCTTGATCTACTTCTTGAGTCCATTATTCTTTCATCCTGCTGAGAACCTGAGCGGGGTCCTCATTCGGCTGCGTTGATTGAGCCATGAAGGACCTTAAGTCTGGGGTATCAGGATACATTTTCTTCAGCTGATCCCAGACCACTGTCCAGACTAAGTTGAATGGAAAACCATAATGCCTCGTCTCAGTGAGGATAACATTTCTCACTCCAGCCTTATGGAAAACAGTATCTGTCTCATCTGATATAAAAGAACTAAGAAAACTAGTTATGTCCACCTCTGCCCGCAGTTTGTTTCTCAAAGAACCTGGCTCATTTCCTTGCTCCATCTGGAAGTGGTGATAATAACTATTTTTTTTTAAAAACTTTTTATTAAGAAAATTCAGGGGCATAATACAATCACATGACGCATACATTGGTTACTATTCATTGATGTAAATTTCGGCATCACTGTGTACATTATCAATACTTGTTGCAACATAGATGTTACTGTTATCATTCTGAGTACCCCTTTCCTCCCTTATCACCCCTCACTCTGAATCATCATCAATCTGTGTCATGGGTGGATCATAGATATAGCCTCTGAATTTATTCCACGCTCCCCATACTTTCTCCCATTTCCCGGGGCATCCCCGGTGTACATACGTCACCTTTTCTGCCATCATGGCCTCGTCCATATCCTTGCACCAATCTTGGAGCGTCGGTGACTCTCCTGACCCCCACTTTCTAGCCACATTGCGCTTAGCAAACATCATCCCCAGTGTCACCCAGTCCTGAGCTGGATGGGTAAGATCATTTGGCTCCCATATATTTAATAGACATCATTTTGGCTCCGTCTCTAGCTCCAGTGACACCTCTACAGTTTGCGACATTGTTCTCATTACCTGGACCCAGTAAATTGCAACCTGTGGGCATTGCCATATGGTATGATAAAAAGGACCCTCCTCCCCACACTCTGACAGAACTGGTGTGGGGCCATCCCTATTTTATGGAGGGTCAATTTGGTGTAGTATGTGCAGTGAAGTATCTTTAGTTGAATTAATCTCAGCCGTGAGGGCATGACTACTTCACGCGGGGATGACAGCGCCGTCTGCCAGTCCACATTGTCAAGATCACCCAGTTCTATGGACCATTTGCGTCTAAGTGTTTCTATGGACCATTCGCGTCTAAGTGTCATCGGGTCAGGCAAATTGTTAATCAGTTTACGGTAGGTGAAGGATGTGGCCCTTTTATGCATATATTCCGTTAACAACCTATCCTCCAAGGGGGTGGCTTCAGGCATGCTGGTGCCGGATGTGAGAACCGCTTGTAATGCGTGCCTAATTTGCATGTATCTAAACATCTCCGAGGGTGCCAGCTCATATTGGACCTTCAGGTATTCAAACAGGACCATTTCACCCTTTTTCCATAAATCCCCATCGTGGAAATACCTATCATGTCCCATGCATGGAATTCCTTACTGTTTCCAAGCCGCCCCAGCTGCTGCGTAATCCATAGAGGTGTGATCTGGGTGATAACCCCCCTGCATTTTAGCCTATTATGTGCCGCATACCGTATGTGTACTGTGTGCGCTGTCGGTCCAATTAGGGAGGTAATCTACTTTTGTTATACAGTGCTAACATGATCCCTGCGTCTACCAGTCCCTCCCCATCTGCCTGAAACACTAGGTCTGTCTGGGGTGCATGTGTCCATTGATTAATTACTTTTTATTGGGATGTGCAGTAGTATAGCTGTATATTTGGGGGGGGCTATACCACCATCATACCAGCTCCTCGCCAGTTTATCCTGCGATGCGTGTGCTGGTTTATTCCCCCAGAGAAGACTGGAAACTGCTACCGCTATTGTTTGAAGTAGCTCAGTGGCACGGCATATGGGTTGTTTTCCAGGACATAAAGGAACTGAGGGAGCGCCATCATTTTACTGCAGCGGACAGTCCTCGGGGAGTAATGGGGGTGGGCCATGCAAAACAAATAGATTCGATTTTGACCAATTAATGGTGTAGCCTGACACCCGACCAAAATTTTCCAAATATTTAGGAGCACCAAAGTAGATCGTCTAGGGGATGTCATGTATAATAGCACAACATCCGCATATAGGGATATGCGGTCTTCCCGGGTCATTGTCCATTTAAGCCCCCGAATCATTGGCTCCCATCTGATCCACGCCGCTAACTGCTCTAGTACAAGCGCAAATAACAATAGGGACAGTGGACATCCCTGGCGCGTTCTGCATGAAAGTCCCTTGATATGCGATTATTAACCGCTACATGTGCTAGGGGATGTGAGTATAACAAACGTACCCATGCACAGAATTTTGGGCCAAAACCTAAATGCCTGAGGACCGCAAACAGGTATGACCATTCTACCATGTCGAAAACTTAGAGTGTACCACCATTTTGACTCTCCAACGGTCCATTGCCTTACATGCTGAACCCACCAAATTGGCTCAGGGCCACCTCAGGCACACAGCGTTTTAAATATTGTAGCACCAGACCTCTCTTTATCTTATCTCCCAGCCAGTGTCCATTCCACGTAATCAGCGACAAGGGAGTTATCGGAGACATCGGGGGTCATGTGAACCAGACATTAATTGTTCCGCCATCGTCCCTTTTACCAAAGGTAGTACACATTGTCACACATTCACCAATGCAGTGTGCCCAAATAATAATAACAGCTATGCATTCCGCTGTTCTTGCCCCTTTGAAAATCGCATCAAACACACCAAACCATAATAACTGTTTCACCCCTCCCACCCCCCTCCCTGCTTGACGGACTCACAACTACCTGCAACCCCAACAATGCAGAGTGCTTAGTACTCTTCCCAATCTTCAAATGACGGGGGTGAGAGTGAGCTTCCGCTGCCCCTAGAGTCCCCCCCCCCCCCCGAGGTCTATATAGACCCTCTGCCCCCTCCCTTTCTCTATCGGAAAAAAACATGACCAGAAGTTGAAAGACGCATTATTACCATCACTGTTGGGTCATGCCAGTGCCAGAAAGTACCTGACCAGTAGTAAACTTAGGTACCAGTGCCATAACAGTCTCTGCTGGAAAACAGTTCAAATGTACCATGAGTTCGTCAAACCATACCAACCAAAGGGGCGATATCACCTCAGTGTATCCTATCTCTGCTGCTCTACAACATGCGCCGCATCCAAGTTCAATGTTCTACTCTTGTTTCACTCCCACCTGGTGGTCTCCGCACCGAGCGTTGTGTTCTCCCGAACGACCTGTCCGTGTGGCCGTGCGCCATCCCTCCAGCCACTCCTGCACATCTTCTGGCGTCGTGAAGAACCACGCCTTACCTTTGGCTTCCACCCGCAATTAGGCTGGAAATAGCATGGAGTACTTAAATCCTCGGTCTAGGAGAATCTTTTTAACGTCAAGAAATCCTTGGCGCTGTTTTGTAACTGCTGCAGTGTAATCCGGGAAAATTGTGATGGTGGCATTGTCTATTCGTATCGGAGGAGCTTTGCGAGCGGCCTGTAGTATCGCATCCCTGTCTCCAAAATGTAAAATACGGGCCAGAATTGACATGAAGGGGGCCCTGGCTTCGGCCTCCCTCCAGGGACCCGATGCTCCCTTTCGACAGAGAAGAAATTGGACAAACCTCTCGGCTGTAGGTGGGACGTAATCAAGTCCTCCACAAAGAGATCAAGGGCAGGGCCACCTGTCCGATCCGGTACGCCAATAAGGCTGATGTTGTTCCGCCGCGACCACCCCTTCTGATCCTCCAACTTTGCTGCCAGGAGTTTATCTGCCCTGAGCTGTGGGTCCTGTTTCTTGAGGGTGGATGTATCTGACGTTAGGGCCGCTGTCGTGGTCTCAACCTCAGACACTTTGGTTGACATCTTATTAAAGTCAACACGGATCAAAGCGAGACCCACTGCAAGAGTCCCGATACGTGAGTCCACCTTATTTAGGGTGGTCATAATGTCCTGCAAGGTCACTTACTGGGCTTCACCTGTTCCTGCGCCATTCGTGGACTAAGTATCTTTGACCAGCACATCCGTCTGCGTTTTGGTATACCCGTATTTGTCCAGCTTTGACTGATTAGGG
The DNA here is from genome assembly GCF_964263255.1 of Lissotriton vulgaris. Classification (NCBI taxonomy): domain Eukaryota; kingdom Metazoa; phylum Chordata; class Amphibia; order Caudata; family Salamandridae; genus Lissotriton; species Lissotriton vulgaris. The sequence goes on from NC_141697.1 coordinate 436,030,796, forward strand.
CCTTTTGCATTCCTGTTGCTCATTGTGGCGGTTTGGATGTGTGGGTGCCAAATCTGGGGGGTCAGGAATGCTAATCACCGCCGCCTGCCTAAGAGCAGCCTTCGCTCATGCGGCCTGTCGGTTTTCACACACCCCCTCGCCCCCCAGCATTCACAATATCTGTCCTGGGTCAATGTAGATCCACTGCAGTCCACCCAAATGTCCCGCCCAGATGTGTGCTGCAGCGTTGGGACAATGTTTGTCGGAGAGGCAAAATAGCGTCAGCTGGCGCGTCCCTCTGCTGTCCTCCACCACCGGAAACGCACTGCGCCACCGGATTTAGTATAGCGCAGTGATTCAGCCGGCGTATCGCCTAGCCTGAGCCCGTGTATACAAGTGCATAGCGAGGGAGAGAGGTATGAGCAGTCCCACTATCCATCACAACTCCGTAGCAAGGCCACCTGAGTGCAGTCCATGGGACAGTGGGCAATTTTCAGCTTGGGGCTCCTACTGGCCTCTAAGTCCGATGTCCTCTTTACCTGGTGAGTGGAAGCTCCTTGCCCCATTGACAGATGCGCTCCGCAACAGTGCTAGTTGATTCTTGCCCTCTCTCCCTCACAGCGTGGGCGCTGCCAAGTCTGGTCCCCAGGCGCGGATGCGTGCGGCAAGGAAATGGTGGTCCTGAATTTCGTCAATCTCCTCCCCGTCCCGGCAGCAGCGAGGAGCGTCCCCCCTTCTGCAGAGACAGTGGGCAAATGTCCACTACTACACCCACCAGGGCTCCTGGGGTGACGCCGACGAAGGAGCTCAAATTCGTGGGGGGGGGGGGGGCGGGGGGGCGGGTGAACACCGCCAGCCGCCTCTTCTCTACACCCCTGTCCTGAATGCCAGTCCGGGCAGTCTCCAAACTCCAGGTCCTGGCGTACCTCACTGCACCAGGCCGCAGTCTGCTGTATGCCGTCCGCGTCTCAGGATGCACTTTTTCGGAACCAGATCTCGATCGCCTGACACCTGGAGCCTCCCGCTCAGATACTTAATCTGATTCAGATCAAGGATCAAACAGTGGATACCATTCTTATTTCCAATACTCCAGAGCGCAACCACCTTTTTTTGGCAGAGGCAGGTACAGAGACGGAGGGGGTGGACAAATACGGAGAGGATACAACCAGCAAGGAGGTCATTTCCCACAACAAGGGCAGTACCAACCCCCAGCAGCATATCAGAACCAAGACCAAGAACCCTTCCACACACGGAGGAGGACATACAGACGTTGAATATAAATATGGATAAATCGGAAATTGTTCCCATTTACAACTTATCCAATTACTCACCAACAGAAACTGAACTATCAGTGTTGTCCAAAGGACTTTCATTTGTACCTACCAATTACAAAATCCGGTAGATACGAAGACCGAAATTTTACATTTCTTGAGAAAAGTGTGGTTAAAAGCCTTCTTTTTAGATAAAGTTATGACGGAACAAACCAATACGAGTGGCTTGCGAAATAAATCAACCTCCATCCCAGAAAGTATAACCTTGCTGACCGAAATTTTAGTGTTTGAAGACCAAGTATTGAGAGAATTGCACAAACAGAAAATGTACTACAATGACAACTGTAGTAAACAAGAAAAAATGGCACTTAAAGATCTATCTGGGAACACAGCCATAATAATAAAATTAGCGGACAGGGAGGGAGGGATTGTGCTCTGGGACAGGGACGAATATGATGAAGAGGTTACTAGTCAATTGTCCAACCCCATTCATTATAGAGTTTTAGAATATAATCCAACATGTGAATTACAATTTGAAATCCAAGAAATTACCAAGGAGGGACTTAAAGGTTGGATTTGCCGTAATGAGTACGATTTCTTGAACAGTTATAACAATAAAACACCTGATATGTATGTCCTCCCAAAGGTGCACAAATCCATGAATAAACCACCGGGTAGACCGATAGTATCTGCATGTGGTTCACTTTTGGAGCCACTAGCCAAATACATCAACACCTTTTTGTTGCCATTGGTCAAAGAAACTCGATTGTATGTATGTGATATAGAGTTGACTTTATAACACAAATTGAAGATTAGCCGTTCGATCCTCAAAAACAGTGGTTGGTATCTTACGATATAGAATCGTTATATACCAATATTCCCCAAGACGAGGCATTGGCAGTGATGAAACATGCCTTAGAGAATCGAGAATGTCCCCACCAAGTGCCCACTAACTTTATAACATCATTAGCATATTTATGTTTGAAGAATAGTTTTTTTTAATTTCAAAGGCACTTTGTTTTTACAAGTCTCGGTAGTGGCAATGGGCTGCAGCTTCTTGCCAGAAATAGCAAATTTGGTTATTTCGGAATTTGAAGAAAATTGGATCTACGGAGACACCAACCCTTTTAAATCTAAAGGGGGATATTGGTGTTGTTACATAGACAATATTTTTCTAATTTGGGATGAGATGAAACTGAACTTAATGAGTTTCACATGTGGCTTAATCAAAGGACTATGGAATTTAAGTTCACGGTTTCTAAAAATCAAGAGAAATTACATTTCCTGGATGTTAATGTCCAACATGACCATGGTTGTTTATCAGTCAGTTTATATACTAAACCGACCGATCGGAACAGACTTTTGCATTTTATGAGCAATCACCCCAGGACACTGAAAGAAAATCTGCCATATGGACAGTACAGGAACTGTACTATTAAAGATGACTACTTCCACAATGCTCATATTTTATATGACAAATTGGTTTCACAAGGTTATCCGAAGAAGTTAGTCAAATCAGCCCTCAAGAGAGCGTGGTACACACAGAGAGAGAGACTTCTTACGCCAAAACAGTCTAATAAAGAAACACCTCTGACATGCGTCCTTACCTTTGACCCCAAAGCAAACCGAGTTAAAAAATAATTCAAAATAATTGAAAGTTGATTGAACCACTAGGCCTAGAGAAACCTCTTTTTGCTTTTAAAAAAAAGGTAGAAACATTAGGCAGCAATTGGTTAAAGCAGACACACAACACACATTTTCTAATAAAGATCTGAGAAGTCTACTGTGTCTACCACCAGTCATTGGACATTATCGCTGTCAAACTTGTACTGCATGTATATTTACTGCTGATACTAAACAACTCAGTATAAATGGACAAATTCACCATCAAAAAGCGTTTTCAAATTGTAACACAAAGAATATTGTGTACTGTATAAAATGCCCATGCAAAAAATACTTAGTAGGGCAAACAATACAAAATGTTAAAAACAGAGTCCTACAACACAAATCTAGAATTAAATGTAAAGTACATGGGGCTCCATTGGTACAACACTTTATCGATGCAGGACACTCGGAAAATGAAATTGATTGTCAGTCCTAAATGTATTAGCTAACACTATGTGAGAGGACTTAGAGGAAATTAAACAAACTGGAAGCGAGATTCATAGAGAAATATCATACAGCTAGCGAAGGGCTCAATGATAAAGATGAGATGAGGGCCTTAATACAAACGTAGAACTTGACTAGGAATAGCTAATTGTTATGAATGATTCTGTATATATTTTTTTATGTATACTACTAATGAATACTGTTTCTCATTGTCAAATTTTCTTATTAGTTTTATTTTTGTTTGTTACATTAGAATGTGAGGAGTAACGGAATGTGCACTGGTTTCTTCGGTCTTTCTTGTGTGTAATTTATAAGACAGAAGGCTTTTTCAAAAATTATTTTAGGAATGTATAGTCAATACTTTTACCTCAGTATACTGTAATATATGTACTAGGAGGCCCGGTTTGAGAACGGATGTTTTCCTTGATCAATTTTGGATTTACGTTTGGGTTTGCATGACTCTAGGTTCATTGCCCATTTTACCAAATTTTGGCGATTTGATGATGTGGACCGTGACTTTGTTTTTTTAAAATAGGTCACTGTGTTGACTCTGTTTTTTCCGTTCTTTTCCTGAATGGGTGCCAACACACAGAATTTTCAAATTAATGGGCATTTCAATATTTAAGATAAACCCAGTCGGAGGATATTAGCATACCTCTTTTTTTACTATCACTTCCCTAGAAACGCTGCAGTATTAAGTCGATGTCTTGCGTAGTAAGATTTATTTGCTGCTTCTGCATCACGTGATTTGACGTGTATGCGGAAGACGGCTATGGCGTTCTATGTAGCAGGGGTGAGCATCGAGTAAGACTCAAAAGATGATCTACACAGATTTCTCTCTGTTCCAGTTTGAAATAACGGTGTTGTGTAGTAGCGTACACTAAGCAGCGCTAAAATAATGAGTGGCCTTCCCTGTGTTTACTTTAGAGTATCGAACTAGACAATTTGGAAGAGTGGAATGTTATGTTCTTGACTAGGTGAACAAGTAAGCAAGCATGACTATAGTTGAGGACTCGATAGATTAATAATTACAACATTGGGCCATGAGATAAATAGTCTTTGCATTTTAATTTTCTTTCGTCCTTCAGCTAACAGAGGAGAATTTATTTGGAAACGCTGCATTATATCTTCACTAAGACAGCCCATTATTGATAGGATTTGCAACCCGGTACTCAAGATAATAATATAAACGTTGATAGAGGTATCCCCCGGACTTTTATTAGTTGTCTCTTGGTTTCGGTTTTGCTTGGGACTTTAGAATTTGGTGCTTTACTTTATTATGCACGGGGAGCACTTTCTAATGAACAACACAGTGTTTTGTGTAGAGGAAAGAATAGGATAAAAACACATTTGTGACACTTAAAGAGATTTTCTAATGTAAGCACATTGATAAATAGTTTTTTTTGTTGCCGTCACTTCAGGTTGTATGTTTTTTAGTTGGTTTTTAATTGTACTATAGGAAATTCAATGATTGTATTTTGTATATAGATTCCCAAGAAAGTTTGGAATGATCACAAGTATAAATCTGATTATGAGAATTGGTACATGGAATATTGTGTAAAAATAGTTGTTTTTTGATATTTAAGGTTTTGCATATTTAATTGTTGATCGGAAGCCCTAGTCCTGATGAGGCCCGCAAGTTGATGGGCTGAAACGCGTCAACATTATTTTCAAGGACACCCAATGAACTGAAATATGCAAACATTTACAACAGCAGTTGGGTAAAGAAAAGGATAGAATTGTTGATCTGGTAACACTGCTGGTATAGGGTGATCCTATAAGGAAGGAATGCTCGGTTGTAATATATGGTAGAGCATCCAGTTAGATCAATAGGGGCTACGAGAAACAATAAGTGAAATTCTAACTTTTTGTTTCTACTTTGTTTTTGACGAAATGATAAATGGTTGTATATGATTGTAAATGTTCGTGTGTATATTTATTTTATTTATTACATTTGTAAAGCACGTCTATCCCCATAAAAGGCATCCTGGCGCTGGCAGACTCATAACCGCAAAGGCGGCCGGTGGCAGACTAGAATTTTTGGAAGAGTAATGTTTTCAATCTCCTCCTAAACAGGAGGAGATCGGAAATGTGTCTAAGCTCAGCCGGGAGAGCATTCCACAGTTTCGCCGTGGCTACGCCAAACGATCTTCCTCCTGCTTTGGTTTTCTTAAACCGAGGTATTGTCACCAACCTAGCAAAGGAGGATCGTAGGCTGCGGGCTGGAGCATACCATCTAAATTTCCTTTGTAGGCCAACAGGACCTAAATCATGCAGGGCCTTAAAGGTCAGACAGAGAGACTTAAATTGTACCCTCTGTCTCACTGGGAGCCAGTGTAGCTGGGCCAAGGCCGTAGAGGAAGAAGCTCTTGTCGGCCACCCCAGGGCTAGTTTAGCCACCACCGACTGGACTCTGGAGTCTATCCATAAGATAGCTTGGAGAATCCAGCAACAAGGAGTTACAATAATCTAGCCTGCTGAGCACAGTGCTACATACCACCTCAACCCGAGCAGGGGGCGGTAGTAGGGGAAGAAGTCTGATGACAGCTAGACAGCCAGCTACTAGTTTCGATACCTGCGCCTCCAAGGAAAGCTCATTATTGAACATAACACCTAGGTTACGCACTACCTTCACTGGCTGTACCGCTGAAGAAAAATCCCCAGGCCAGAAGTTACAGGGTAGAAGAGCTAGGCCTAGGGCAGTATAGCACATCCGTTTTCTCTGCATTGAATTGCAGTGAATTGGCTTTCAACCATCCCGCCGTATCTCGCAGACAGTTATGAAATTCTTCCAAGGAGGTTGAGTTATCTCCCTCCAGGGAAATAATCAGCTGCGTATCATCAGCGTAGTTGACAAATTCGATGTTATATTTCTTGATGATTGCAACTAAGGGCCTCATATAGATATTAAACAGCACCGGACTGACTGCTGAGCCTTGGGAAATGCCGTGCAAGATGGTAGAGAAGGTGGATTGGAAGGATTGGAAGGGAGGGAGGGCCACCGCTTGTTCTCTGTTCTGGAGGAAGGACCCAAACCACCCCAGGGCCCTGCCAGCAACCCCCACCTCTGTCAGCCTATCCTGCAGGATGGCATGGTTCACCTTATCGAAGGCGGCAGACAGGTCAAGCAGTATCAACACACCTGCCTGACCCCTGTCTGCTCGCCAGCGAAGCTCATCCAACACGGTCACCAAGGCCGTCTCGGTACCATGGGCTGGCCGAAAGCCAAACTGCACTTCCTCCAAGAGCTTGTGTTGCTCGAGATGTCTAGTAAGAGTGCCTGCCACCACCCGCTCTACAATTTTAGCTGGATAAGGTAGAAGCAAGATGGGTCAAAAGTTCTCCAAGCACTTAGGGTCAAGGATGGGCTTTTTCAGTAAAGGGGTCACCACCGCCCTCTTCCATTGCGAAAGAACCACTCCAGTGGCGAGCGACTGGTTACAAACAAGCCGGAGCGTGGGAAAAAGCTCAACCTCAAACTCCTTCCAAATTTTCAATGGGAGCGGATCAAGTGGAGACCCAGATGTAATGACAGAGGCCACTCTTCTAAACTCATCTGCAGTCAGCTACGGGAATTCCACAAGGGACTGAACTCCTCCCTGTTTACGGGCCGCTCCAAGATTGTAATGATGGGAGGGAGAGGTGACTGAGCCCTGATTCAGAGGTCTCTCACACTCAGCCAATACCTTGGAGTCTGGGGTGTTGACTCTGGATTGTTGCCGATCCACCCCCAAGTCTTCAATGATCTTATTAATTTTATCCTGGATGAATCCAGCTAGATTCTCACACAGTTCCTGAGAGGGGGGGGGGGGAGGGATCTCATTCTTAACACAGTCCGGGCTGATTATGCTATTCAAAATATTACAAATACTGCGGGAGCTGTTCGGGGCATCAGTAATCTTCTTGGAGTAATACGATGCTTTAGCTCTATGGATCTCTTTCTTGTATTCTATCCGCTTTATTTTCCATGCCAGCCTGTCCCTGTCCAAATACGCCAAATATGTAAATGTCATTTTCGTATGCAATTTTGAATAGCAGCCTGATATAAATATAAAAAGCAAAGTGATAATAAAAAATACACTTGCATACAAGTAAAGATCCGTGTTCTTATAAAGATTTGCTTTTGAGGTAACTTTTGGGGAGTGACTAAACCAGGAGATTAATTTCAATATCATTAATAAGTTTGGCTAGGTAATTAACAAACCTGTCCATCCTAGTTTTATTGAATTTGTCCCGAGGCATAATTGTGTTTTGTTGTATAAGCCTTTCTTTGAGGACAGAGAAGGTTGCGGATAAGTGTGCGGATTGACTAGGTACAGCTCAGGGAGCACGGAGCCTCTCTAAGCTGTTGCCATGTTCTTCGGCTGCCATCCACGCCCCCCGGTAACAACTTTTTAACATTCTCCTTGTCCATTTGTGGCCCAGGAACATGAGGTACCCCAGGTCTCTTGTGTATCAGGGGCATCTGATATATGGGAGTAACAGAATGTTGAGGGCATATACGTAACACCAGGAGAGAATACAAACTACCGGAAGTGCTGCTGGCGTGGGAAGTAATGATCCAAGAGATAGCGGGACACACCGCACAATCTACAAAAGCAAGTTCAGAGCTGACGCCTTCTGCAGGGGGGACGGCCCCAGGTTCCAGGGGGCAGACACAAGGGGACCCAGTATTGACGATACGAAGCATAAACCTCTAGTTAACCAGACCCGGGAAGGGTAGGGACGGGAAGGAGTTCAGGGGGGATTAGTTGGGGAGGGGGGGCGGAGTTAAATTGCATTTAAGTTTTGATGACGTTCATAAAAATTAAAAGGAACATTGAAAGGGAGGACTCCTCCACTGACAGGACCTGTGGTCTAATTCCTGACTTGTACTATTACAATACCGTGCTCCACCTCGACTGAGGCGGAAGTGATTGATGTTGATTATTGTATATTGTCTGCTGATATGGAGGAACACCTAATAAAGAATTTAAAAAAAATAAACAGAATGTTGAGGGTTGTGCTGTCTGGCATATTTTTGCCACACACGCAAACATTTCTTCATGTATGGATAATCCCCGTATGCACCACCCTCACCATAAAGAATGCAATCCTGGCATTTGCCATGTCACATGGATCAAAAGACTCTTCCCGTGGTCATGGACTCATCAGTGGCGCTAAACTTTCAGTCCATCCTGCTAAATTATCCGCATAGGGTACAACACTATACCAACTATTTGCCCCTTTGACGACTATCTCACTAGTGGTTAGATCCTTGCTGAGTAGAACTGATTGAACACTAATCTGCTGCATTGATCTATCATGTAGTGTCACCTCCTATAGCTTTACAAGATCCCATTGTGTTTCCTGAAACAGCAACCGCTCCCGCTCTGTTGCTCAGGATCTTAGTTTTAGAGAACATATCCTGCTCACCTCCTAGTGTTGGTGTGATCAGGCAATCCCATTGCTTCTTTTGTGCGATTAAAGTTGATAAGGGGCCTTTCTTGCGTACTAGTGTCATGAGTAGGGTGCCTAGCCTCTGGAGATCGAACTATTTCAATCATGTTATCTACACACCTATGTATTGACTCTACTCTGTTTGGCATCCTCCCACAACTTCCCTGAATCTGTCCTGACAAATATCACAATATCTTTCTCTCCTTTTATACCTCGCATCTCTTCTATCCTCACTTTGTGATAACCATTCCTGAACGCTCTCTGGTGGAACTATTACATTCCCCTTCTGCCAAGGTGGTAAATGATCTTGAGTCCTCCTAAAATCCTCATCTCTTTCTTGCGATACTGGCCATCGCGGCATACTAACAGCCCTGTTTACGTAGTCTGTCCATCTAGTATCAGCCTACTCTTAATTGTGAAGCCGACATTTGCTCTTTAACTACCCTCCCTGTTATATCCCATTTGTAACAAGTGTGTTGTTGTTGAAACAAGTAACTGATTGTCACTTCCTCCTGGACCTTGCTCTTCACCTCAATCCTCCTGGGGAGAGACTGGATATACATGCAGTGTATACTGCTTCTAATTGTCCAGAAAACCGAGAGTCTGGACATTAGGTCCATGACAGCAATTTGAGTTTTCAGATCTTACTTGGAGGTAAAGTTTATCGACATCTGCCTTTCAGCCAACCCTCTATGGCAAAATATTGGAACATCTATTGAACTCCCAATTTCGAATCTCCCACATCGACTAAGTCCAACTTAATATTGGGATAAACACTCTACCGCCTATGCAGCGCCTTAACTTAATATTGTGCAACACTTGTACACAGTTTTTCATGCAATCACTTTATTTACAATATATCTACGTTTACCATTGCGAAAAAGACAAGTCCTACAATATACAAATCATGGAGCGAAGTCTGCATTGTTCTCACTTAAAAGTCTGCAATCTCCAGGTCGTACTTGCCCCTTGAATTGGCAGAACTTCAGGTAACATGGTGTCTGCTTAACTCACCAAAGATGCGCAGTGATCTATGCTGCGGGGGTAGACGGTATTCCGGTGGCAAGTCGGTGGAGGGCAAATGGGACTTCGGTGTTGGCTCAAAAATGTTGCGATGAAACTGAAATAAAGATAATGACAAGACTCCTCTTGGCAAGGCAAAAGCAGGTTTTCCTTCGCAGCAGCGAGAGAAGCTGTCTCCCCACAGGTAAACAGTTGATCTGAAATGGCTGCTCAGAGGTAGCACCTTAAATAGTCCCACACACAATGTCTCTTACACAAGGTTAAATAGGCTACTGAGTAATTACACATTTGTTACAAAACATCACATCACGTGTGTCTTTAAACTCCTGACCATTTCATCTATATATTCTTTATTGCAATTCTAATAAGACTTAACAAACCATTTATTTGCTTTGTGTGTGTGTTTTCGCGTTCTTGCTCTGCTCCCAAGACTTCTTGTCAGATTCTGCTTACCCTTGGCTAACTCCATCTCTATAATCAAGATTTCAATTTGCTGAGAACGGAGTACGTGCTTGTTGTGCTGTGACCATCTTTTCCTTTAGGCTTGCAAACACTGGGTTTCCTTTAACTGTGAGCTTGCTCAGCATGCAGTCTTATTTCCTAGTGAACTCTACACCTGCCTTGCATCACTTCAAGCCTACGCTGCTCTTTCACCTCATATAACTCTGACACTCTCTATTGATGTCTGTAGTGGTGTAAATTCTTTACATTTAGTTTCTTCTCGAACAATTTCCACCTACCTGATTGGTTATTGACTTCTCAGTGTCACAAGTTATATCACTGCTTGCTGTTATACGGCAAAACACTATTGAAAAGGAGTTATTTTCATCCTGTGTGACTTAACGTTTTGCAAATTAAATGATCACTTCTGTAAAATGAATACACTAACGTTAAAATCAAACTCCATCATAAGTATCATTAGAATAGTTACTGCTAGTGATGCAAACTAGTGAAAACCCACATTGTCGGACCATTTGGTTGGAAGTGTATTTTATGCACCTATTCAATGGGGTTGATTAATTGAGAGAAGTAAACCGGACCATCTGAAAGAGGCAAAGTCAAAATAAAGTAGTTTCTGTGTGTTGTGTTTGCAACTACAGGCAAAGTAGCATTTGTCACTCTGATTGAAGGGACAAAATGTGAAATATTTAGTGCCTACATTCCTCAGGTCTCACTCTAAAACATTACAATAGGTGTGTTCTTTAATGTGTTGAAGCTCCACTACTCCAAAATGTAGGAGTGTAAAAAAGTAGTGTTTAAGTGGGGCATGTAGGCTCTCCAAGCAAACACTTTCTCATGTATCTCTAACATGCCTCTTACTCTGTGGCTGGAGGCAGCAGTCTCCAGGCAGTAGGGGGTGCAACAACAGGCATGTGGAGTTGGCAGAAGCATTAGGGGTATCCTGTCCCCATTCCCCCTTTGACAACACATTCAGTTGACGAGAGGCGCCACCCCACATTCTCTGCAGTAGAGTTTGCCTTTAAAAAGGCACTGTGTTGCCTGTCTAGGGCAGAAGGAGTCAACCATGTGGGGGTCCATGGTGTGAACACTTAGATGGCCTTATGTCTGGTTCCAGAACACAAGTGGGGGGGTCAGGATTGCCATCCAGGCTTAAGAGTTGTCTGAGAACCATTTTGTGTGAGAGCCAGGGGAGTTTGAAAGGCCCACTACAGCCTGACACCTTAGTGACTGCTTCCTTGTTACAGCGTATCTGCAGAGTGGTGTCTAAATGGTACTTATTTTTTAGAGTGAGCCTTGTCAGGTCATATGGTAAAGCGGCCCTTAAGAACCATGGCCCATAAGGAGGCTAAAACTAAGCATACAGACAGAAGTGTATTCTTCAAATTCTGCCAAGTGAAATTGCCACTAATCCGGTGGAAGGTAGATGATTCCTTTACTGTGAGAAGTCACTGATTCTCGACCTGTTAATCCCCATGTGTAAAGTAGGATAAAGTATTGACAAATAGATCTCCGAAATTAAGTGGACAGTTAAAGAGATTGTCATGTTAAGAGCCCACACTTAAAAATGGTTTCTTGGTGCTAACTGGTGAGTAGGAAAAAAAACCGAACTGTACAGCTAAGTCAGTACTTAGTTGTACGGCCTGCCTTGTTTTCAGAGAGTGTTTAAAAGGTAGAAGTTTGGATTATGCTCAAATGCTAAGAGGGAGATGATTAAAAAACCTCGGAACACGGGACGAAAAATTACAACCTCCGTTAAAATGTAGAAGTGTGTAAGAAAGATAAAAACATTGAAGTTCTAGCTACAAATCGCCCACCAATTTCAGAATGCGGACACGGTGCAGTTGCATTTATACATCGTGTATGGCTGCACACATACTCTGGCAAGCAGCTCTTGAGCGAGCACAGCCTCCTGAACCTCGCTACTTCGAATATTGCTGCTTGCCTCTCATAGGTGTCAGTCAGACTCAGTAGCTATCGCAGTATTGTAATGAAAATACTGTAAAACACTAAAAAGATTGTCCCCGTAAAGAGTGAGATGAAAAGGAAAAGGTTAAAACATATGAGTGTAAGAGATGAAAACAATTGTTCTCAGTAGTTAAGCAGCTCTCTATTGTGGAGTGGACAGAAGAGCTAGAGTATCACAAGAACTTCGACGATGTGCCATCTCTGTTGTGCCCAAGATAGAAATAATTCCCTTGAGAAGAATACAGAAAAAGCTAAAACATAGCCTCAAGGTAAACTCTAGAGTCAAAACTAGTGCAATCACAAAAGTATAAAATACAACAAATTTATTGTGAAATTAAGAATAAAAACAATTCATTTCATACCTATACATATCGTGGTTATCTAAACAAAATGGTTAAAAAAGACACAATCAATAACACAATCTATTGTGGCCTGCACAATTGGAAAGACAGACAAAAAGTGTAAAACATAAAACTTGTAAAATACAATTGGTACATTTAAAGCTGTCGAATATTCACTCCTATGTATCACCACAATCAATTTCAATGTAAACATGGGAGGAGGAGGCTTAAATTGTACAAAGAATTGGCGTCGGCGCGTTTCGGTGGTTCAAGACGAGAATGGAGTCCACCTTTGTCAAGACATTTGTTGGTTGTCTGTCGTACTTAGGGGTCTGTACAGATACCCTACAATAAATATGCATACAATTATACACGCATACATGTTATCGTCTTTACAATATTCGTATTATCATCTATGCAACCTGATAATGAACATCTTCAATGGTGTCATAAAGAGAGAATACCATAACACTCACTTTAACAGAGTAAAACAGAAGATATCTAGATCTCTACGTGCTCCCTATCCCTTTCTAATTTAATGGTGTCTCCTTGGGGGGAGTTATGCATCTACATGTGCACTGTATGGCTGTCTCTATAGCCGCTTATTAGGGGAGGTTATGCCTTGGTTGAAAGCTCGTGCATATACTAGGGCCTTCTTATATCCTCGGTTCCCTATAGGTTCCTGTTACTTCACTATTCGCTACAGAGGTAAATGGAAGACCTTTTTACCTCTGCAACTGTTTCCTACGAGTTGGCGATCCTCGAAGTTAGTGATTTACAGCTCTGCAGATAATGGCACCCTTGTTGTTTGAAGTTTTACCTTGGTTCAGAACTCTGGGACATACTAGAGCCTTCAAATAGCCCAAGTTCTACATTCTTAGAGACAGAGGTTAATGGTACGCATTCTTACCTATGCAAATGATTCCTAGAAGATAGGTGATTGTCGAAGTGAGTAGTTCTCAGCCATGTAGGTAATTGTTGAACTGTCGTTATGCTATTTATTTTGAAATATATTCCTGTGAGTCTGGTAAAACAAGAGGGTCTTTAGATTGATGTTCTATCTGTTATCATGGTATATTATGCTAGTCTTTAGAAGCAAGGCTAGGATGCTTATACTTATGTTGGCTCTATCCCTACTATGGGAACTAGGTATATATCACTTGAATTAGTGTTCTCAATGAGAGTCTTTTATAGATGACCACAAAAAAGTTTATTTCTAAAGATCAAAGTTAGATAACATCTGGAATGCTATTAAGCCGGCTTATAGCATAGAGAGTTTCTGCAGCCATACCTGCTATAAAAAGGATTTGCCCGATGTCTCACTGGTTGATATGGGAGGCAGGGAAAATGCCCTTTTGGTTCTTATGGGTAAAAGTCTTGGCAAAATCTAAGTAAAAAGAGCTATACCATTATAAGCAATCAATTATGTCTCATGAGGCTGCCAGATTTTACTAAACCTAGTATAACCTACCTGCTGTTGCAGGTGCTCGCCGTAATTCTCACCGAATGTAGGTGGATATAACCCACAGATCAATAAATTACACTTTGATTATGTGTATGGGCATATCATTACGGCTAGAGTGCAACAATTATACCGGTGTACAAACAATCGGCCACATTGTGAACGACACTTCACATCATTGTGGCACGTCCCCTTTAAATAGAAAGAGAGATTAACGATCCTTCTCCTTCCACCTTTAACCAGTTTCCCTAGAGTAATTCACCCCCTTCTTTTTCCACACCAGGCCTACGCGTCCCTACTACTTTGGCGGCCAATTTTCCAAACGGTAGCGCTTCTTTAGAGGGTATCACGGAACCATGTAATCTCAGGTATGCAAACCGTCCAAACTTTCTTATTTAAGCACTGCTAGCAGGCAAGTTTAAACGCATCGCTAATGAGTGGTCCGGTTTCTCTCTTTATGACACCATTGAAGATGTTCAATATCAGGTTGCATAGATGATAATACGAATATTGTAAAGACGATAACATGTATGCGGGTATAATTGTATGCATATTTATTGTAGGGTATCTGTACAGACCCCTAAGTACGACAGACAACCAACAAATGTCTTGACCAAGGTGGACGCTTCGACGCCAATTCTTTGTACAATTTAAGCCTCCTCCTCCCATGTTTACATTGAAATTGATTATGGTGATACATAGGAGTGAATATTCAACAGCTTTAAATGTACCAATTGTATTTTACAAGTTTTATGTTTTACACTTTTTGTCTGTCTTTCCAATTGTGCAGGCCACAATAGATTGTGTTATTAATTGTATGTCTTTTTTAACCATTTTGTTTAGATAACCACGATATGTTTAGGTATGAAATGAATTGTTTTTATTCTTAATTTCACAATAAATTTGTTGTATTTTATACTTTTGTGATTGCACTAGTTTTGACTCTTGAGTTTACCTTGAGGCTAGGTTTTAGCTTTATCTGTATTCTTCTCAAGGGAATTATTTCTATCTTGGGTTAGATAACCCCATTTCCCTTGACTGTACTAAGAAGTTCCTCTCTCTTTTTCAACCATCCCTGTTGTGGTCACATTGGAACGTGGGGTTAGGTGTTGAACTTCTCTACTCGGCTGAAAATGCAGTGGCTCTTTGACCTGGACGATGCAAAGGACATCAGAGCAGTCACACAACCTTTCCTACAAACGGAGGTGCTAGGGTTGACCCTACAGAGACTGTGTGAGGGTGCCCAGTGCATTAGCGTAACAATGACGGGTCCTGTGGTATTTGGAGACTTGAACTGTTTTGTGAGTTATGCCCTGTACATACAAGATGGAGGCTGTGATGCGTGCAGCCTCCGGAAATTGAGCCTTGTCCTATAAGGAGAGCAAATTGATAATATTTTCAGATCTGAGCAAGAGAAAGCAAAATAAGTGTTTAGAACGCCCTATCATGAAAAATGATTTACTGATACAAAGTTATGATGCTTCCCTCCAATATCCTGCGAAGCTTCATTTACAGTCTGTTTGGAAAACTATACTTTCACAGATGGCACAGACCTTTCTAGAGCAGATGGCTTTGCTCACTATATGAAGGAACTTCAGCAGTGCAGAGAGAATGGAGTGAGAACTGTACGTGGTGTCTGATGTTCTTATTAGTAGTGCATGGGTGGAGTTATGAACAAGTGACTTTCAAATGAGGAAAATGGTTTGTTCTGTTAATCGTCCCTTCCCACTCTCGTTTGTTCAACTTTTTTGGTTGCAACATCAAACTCGCTTGTTTCTTATGTTTGGGCGTATGCTGGTGGTTTCATATGTTGCAAAGTACTATTTTGTTAACATTACATTAATTTGCTTTAATGAAGTGGTTAATATTGCAGTGTGTCTATCTCTTAGAGCTGCAAATTACAAGTGTTATTACTAGCTATAGTGGTACCAAATGTCTACCTCTGAAAGATACGAGTGCTTAACTTTTTTTTTAACCCCTTCGATGCTGGTGACAAAGCCAGCTCGTCATGGGCGTTACCTGCGCTGCGTGCATGACGAGCTGGCTTTGTCACGTAAGGCTCTATTTTTAAATTACAGCGCACAGTGGGAAAACCCGCTACCACGCATGTAGTTAAATATATTTTTTACTCTGCTGAATGTTACAATTTTTATAAGTTAAACAGTGACGATAGGAGCCAGCATCACATAATTTACAAACATTGCATAATTCCACTGTATTAAAAGTATAACATTGATTTCACTACACAAGTTGCAGTATACATTTATCAGTTGTTTATTAGGTACCACCACCATTAATGCTGCTCAGGTGACAGTAGGATAACCTACATTGCTATATATGAGAACCTTAGATTTCGGGTCAGCCAAGTCTGGTTAGTTTGCACTAGTGACATTATCACAAATGATCTAGTCTCTCAAGTAGGCATCATATCAATTGTTTAGGTATATTATTTAGAATGTTGCTTATTCTGTGTACTATTTACCAGTACTTAAGATGAATGTATTCTGGATTTAGACCTTTTGTTCTCGAGTCATTTCTCTTCCACCTAATCTCAATGTTAATGTTCACTGCTAAGTAATGTACTTTAATTAGATTATGCGATTTATTCATAAAGTGCCATCTTTGGCCAAGAACTGTCATCCTGGTGCTCAGAATAATACATCAGCATTGCAGAGCCAAAACATGATTAACATAAAACATGACACTTGAAAGTGCTCTGAAGCTTGATATGATCTACAGAGCGTTCCAGAGTTGTGGTCTGGGTCCATGAAATCCTGCCCCTCTGCAGTGGGACCGTTTAAAGAGTGGCATCTTGACAAGTAAAGGGAGCTCATCAGATGTATTAAAACCTTTTTGGCCTAAAGAGAGCATTTTGAATTGAGTGTGCTTTTTAAGCTCTAGCCACAGCTCTGAAAGCGTGCTGCATGGCCGCACTTGCAGAACCTGTGTAAAATAGAAACTGCCATGTGCCTATGCAACTTTTTCTGTGACTCCTAACGTGGGAGGGCAACCTACCGGGTTTAGAGAGGAGTTTTTCCCAGTATACACACTCAAGATGCACATAAAGCCAGTAGGACTCTCACAGAGCATGTACAACTTGATGCCATGCCAAGCTCTTTTGCTTGCAATGTACTGTCTGTATGGCAGCCACCCTTTGTACAGGATCAAGGACTCACCAATGGCTATATTCTTTCCAGGAGTATACATCTCTGCAAACATGACAGACAAATGTTCCATTAGAGGCTGAATTTTGAGCAACCTACCTGGGCAATGCAAAAAGAATTGTGATTGTTTTTGCTTTTGCAGCATATGCTGCGTTTTATTCTCTGCTTATGTACGATATGAAGATGAAGGTTACCCAAACCGTGCGAGTAGGCCAGTAGGACTGCAACGTTGGATTCTGCTCTAACCCTATTTTGAGCGTAAGGCCAAAAATATCTTAAACTCATCAAGTGAGGTGGGAGTCAACTGGTGTGCCCTAGAATAATTTGAATTTAATTTGAATTTAAAAACATTTCTATAGCGCACTTTTACCATGCGGTTTCTTGGCGCTGTTGGATTGTGAGAAGCGAGCAGGAGCAGAGGGGGATTTAAGCATTGTAGGCTCGAGAAAAAAGATAAGTTTTGAGACCCTTCCGGAACTCAATATAGGAGGATGACATACGGAGTTCCGAGGGGAGGGAGTTCCAAAACACAGGAGCCAG
The DNA here is from genome assembly GCF_964263255.1 of Lissotriton vulgaris. Classification (NCBI taxonomy): domain Eukaryota; kingdom Metazoa; phylum Chordata; class Amphibia; order Caudata; family Salamandridae; genus Lissotriton; species Lissotriton vulgaris. The sequence goes on from NC_141697.1 coordinate 436,048,551, forward strand.
CACTGCAAATTTCGTACCGCCAGTCTTTTCTTGCTGAAGCGGGGGATGGTTAACAGAGCCTGATGAGTGGACCTAAGCTCTCGTCCAGGTATGTAGGGAGTGATGGCAGAACAAATGAATTCCGGGGCGGTGCCCATTTTAGCTTGGAAAGTGGTGCAACCAAGCTTAAACAGGGCACGCTCTTTCACCGGCAGCCAGTGCAAGGCCTGCAGTAGAATAAGGCCAAGTGTGCCTTCCTGCTCCCTCAAAAATGGTTTGCCATGCAAATTTGTTTGCTGTGCAATTTGCTCATTGAAGTCCACATCCAAAAAGAGATGACTTAGTCAGTTGGCAAAAAAATTGCCCATATAGACTTTATATCCAGTGCCACAAGTGAAAGGCAGAATTTGTTACTTGAATATATTGGGGGGCTGCCAAGAGAGCACTCTGTCTGTGCTTGCCGCTGCATGTGCCTGCTGTCTGGGTTGATCTAACCTGCTACGGTCGCTCCACTGCACAGACTGCTTGCGAAACCTGTGAGCAAGGTCTCCGTAGAGACCGAAACGCGTAAGGTGTTGCTGGTTGCTGGAAATAAAACTTACAATCGACTAAAAAACCAGTGTTGGTGTTATTTGATTGACACACGGGAGTGCACGAGGAACAAACTTCTCTGCAAGGAGAAAAGCTGAATTATATATATATATATATATATATATATATATATATATATATATATTCTATGGCGGCGGCAGGCTTGCTGGTAATAAATCACCTCGATTAAAGCACCAAGAACTGGGTCTGTTCCTTCGTCATTTTTGGATTGTTTGGCTGGAGCGGCTGCTTCAGCTGTTGACGGATTTTCGTACATATATATATATATATATATATATATATATATATATATATATATATATATATATATATATATATATATATATATATATATATACTGAGAAAACCATAGGTTTCACACCAGCTATAGTTAGGAATTAGCATTTTAGAAACCTATTAAATTCACTGAAAAAAACATAGGTTTGACACCAGTTATAGCTAGCTGGAAATTTTACTGACATAAAACCATTGAAATTCCCACGTTATAGTTAGTTGGACTCACTATAACTTGCGCGCCTGCAATGCACTGCTGATGACGTCGAATATTACATCACTCATGACATGGTCAGTGTCATCACTCTACGTCGCTGATGACACCATCCAGTGAATGTGTCTTTCTGAAAAATAAATATGTTTTATATACGTATTTGTAAAGGTCGATGGAAGAATACATTTTTAAATAAGTGTCTAAATGGATGTTTTAAAAAAAATGTATTGGTTAACTGGCTTATTAAGTGTATCTTAGTGAATACATATATTAGCGAGTAATGTTTAAATATTTAAATATATGTATCGGTGTTTCACTTTGTGTATAAGTGGCTGCATGGATTGGTGAGTAGCTACATGTGTGTGTGTATGGGTTATTAGATGTTTTTTTTAGTATCAGTATGAGTGTCTGTATGGTTTGGTGAGGGTATTACTTAGCACATAGATGCATCAATGACTGACTCACTGTTTGTATGTGTTTTGAAGACCGCATATGTGCAGGACTGTATGGGTGGATGAGTGTGTATATGTGTGTGTTAGTGAGTGAATGACTGTCTCACTAGTGTCTTTATGAGTAACTACATATGTTTCAATCTAGTATATGTGAGTATTGATGTATATAAGTGAGTATATGTGAGAGTGAGAGATTGAAAGAGTTCTTGTTTAAATAAGTATGTGTTTCTATAAGTGATTGTTTAAGAGAGTAAGTATGTGTAAGTTTCCTTAGAAGTACTGTGCTAGTGTTTGTATAGCTGTATATGCAAATAAATGGATGTTCAATAGTTTATTTGCATGTGTGAGTATGTGTGT